>NC_057805.1:464226884-464268754 GCF_018294505.1 Triticum aestivum | reverse complement strand
TAAAATTGTATAAAAATGTTTTTGATGTATACGAAAAATGTAGATGTCAAAAACATATTTAAGGAAATTTTAGTCGTGTATAAAAAAATCTTGATGTACTCCCTTTGTTTTTATCTACTTCGCATATTAGATTTGTATCGAGTCAAACCTTGTAAACTTTGACCAAGTTATACAAAAAAATTACCCAAATCAATAGCATTCGAATCATCATTCTATATAATTGGTACCATATATATTGTTATTGTGAAAGTTTAGATTGTTTTCATTAAGCTGGAAATCATGCACAATGGACATGCAGTTGGCTGAATCCGACATGATATATGAAGTTATTATGCAACAAATGAACTTTAAATATGGGTCTAAAATAGAGCCATCAGATGCAGTAATGCTACAACGACGGACCCTTACAGGCTTTTACGGGGTAGGGTTAAGCTGGCAAATTATCTTTGGATTAAGGGGAGGGAGGGGACCTACTCACCTGAAAATCAGGGGGGCGGAGCAAATTAGAGGAAAGGGTCCCCGTAAAGCTCATGTAATAACCCGTACGTTTAGCATTTTTGCCATCAGATGCTACGGTGGAAGAGGCCGACTTGGTCATGGTGCAGTGCCAAGGAAGAGGTGCTCAGGTGATGCGGGGCTTGATGAGGATGATGACATTGATGGCATAGCTGAGAGTCCTCCAAAACCCAAGGAAGGAAACAATGGTGATGGATCGGGTGTTGATAAGGGCAAGAGCCAACCAGCAAGGAAATTGGTCATGAATATGGGCAGGGGTGAATGATTTGCAGGGGGTGGATCTGGCAATGTCTAAAACATGGAAAGTGAGAAGAATGGGAGTGTGGGGATGGCCCAGGGCAGTGGCGGTTATCTAATACTACCCCCACCGCGAGTTTATGTTCCACCAAAAGAACGCAAGATGGCTCAATAATTACGGTCCTTAGACCGGACCAGCGCTTTAGGCATCATGGCTTCTCATGCTCCATGTATTATCTTTGCTCCTTGTTAATATCAAGACCTGCCACATGGAGGTCGTAGATTCACACGACAATAAGTGCTTACTCATGTAGGTCTTTGGATCATTGTCTCGGCCCTTAAATTGAACAACAAGCATCACACACACCATGGATAATCAACCTACCACTGCAGAGGATGACCACATGCCCGGCTTGCAGATGCGCCTGACGCCTAGATCGATGGAGCGCCAGTGGTAGCCGTGTGGCCATGTAGAGCCTGCCTGGATGAGTGCATGCGCTCCGCCGCCATGGTTGTCGAGGGTGCGCGCTCATCGAGCAGGAAGGGGAGCTCGGAGCCGATGTGTATGGATTGACGTGGCACACCTGATCTTCTCTAAATTTCTGTGGATTTTCTCATCGGTCGAGAGAGGTCGTAGGATTTTATGGCGGCTAAAAAAATAAAATGGGGTAAAATGTGTCACAAACTTGCCTAAATTGGGTATAAATGTGCATTCTGGGGGTAAAAAATGGAATTCACTCTACTACGTACTCCTACTAAAAATGACCCACCGCCACCTTTGCAGCTGCAGTGGTTACAAATTTGCCCTTCCTCCTTTCTTCGTTGGAATTTGGGAACCGGCTTCTGTTAGATTCCTGAAACGCATAATTTTTAAAACTCTCTTAATTTGAAGGTTGATTGGATTCCTGAATGCTTAAATTTTAAAACTCACTGGAGGGTCGCAAGTTGCCTAGGAACAAAGGATCTTGGTCTTATGTGTGGCACGGGACCGGGAGATAGATCAAAGCGATGTGAAACTGGCGTTAAAATACTGGCGCCGTGGCGCACCGTCATACCTTCTCGCCTGTGGCGCCGATGTGTCGGGAGTCCAACAGGGAGCTCTTTTTCTGCAATTTAACTGCAGGGAGCTCGGATCCCCAAAGGCAGCCACTGCTTGGCACACCCCGACGGTCAGAAGCCACACGTGATGCATCAGCGCGTGCATGCTGCGTGGTCCTCTGAGCAGCTCTATATTTTGTACTAAAAAAGAGAGAAAGCTTACCCTCGTAGGGCTTGTTAAACCACACCGGGTACGGATGGCGGCAGATGTTCTATACTTCTATATAACAGTTGTAAGAAATCTGAGCTTTGACCGCCCAGCTAGCAGCTAGTCATCGATCTATATCTGACTACCAGTGTTTAAACTAACAAGCATTCTTCTATAAGAACCCAACAAGCCTCAGCCTCCCTCCTCTCTTCATCCCCTTGCCATCACCCCTTCACCAGCCCACCAAGATTTACCGGCCGTCGACAGTTAATTGGAGTTCACCATGACTACTGTCCGAGTTCTTCTTACAGTTGCCCTGGTCATCTCCCTGCTCGCCCTTGGCCATCATCCTCTCGCTCATGCTCGCCACGGTGAGTCTAATTTTTCTTTCCTTATTGCATTCTTCATCTCAAGTTCGTACTACCATTTATTCAGTCACAAGTAGTAGTATTGTTGATCTCACCAGCTGCTCATATGTTGCTTCTCGCAGTGAAGGACCCGTCCATACCAACCGGTGATTCCTCGTCTGTAAAGAAAGGATTACAGCAAGGGAGCAACATGAAGCTCGATGCCGGGAAGACGAAGAAAGTTGAAAACGTGAGAGTGGAGGAGACACCAAAGGGATCTGTTGAACCAAGCTTTGGCAACCGGGGGAGCCTTGGTGCTGAGTCTGATAAGGTGGCCGTGCTTGCTCGCCGTGGAGAACCACCCAAGCCTCACCCGAAAAAACACAACTAAGGCACTGTCCGGAATGGGTGAATTTTTTGGTGACCATATATCGGTACTTAGCTCAAAGTTGAACCAACTACCGGTGACCCTACAAGCTTTGCATCCAGTGTCCAGCAGTCCCTAAGTATGTGTACATATAGTTAGCTAGCTAGTTTGCTTTTTAGTTGATCTTGTTATATTTATTATCTGATTTAGAGCAGTGGTAGTTCTCTTTCTTGCATGTTTCCCCTGCCCCTCTCTAGCTAGTTTCTAGGTGAAATTTTGGCTAGGAAACGGAGATCCGACTCCACTGAGCATACTGTACTATAGCTGCCTACTGTCAAATTAAATACCACACTTTTTCCATATATACACATTTTATTCTTCTACTTTTGAAGGGTCAAAGGATGCATTAAGCCAAAGGAAATTTTAACACGTGTTCCTCTTTTTTTTTTTGAAGTTTTTTCTTAACACAAGATCGGATGGTCACAGTTGCAAAAAAAGGCAAACTGTACACAAAAAAATCTTACCATCTATTCACAAAAATGTGATTTTCAAAACTTTTATTAAAGTTGGTACGAACCGACTGACACGGATTGCACATAGTGCAACCAACTCAGGCGGCTTTCATGCCGGGCAGACACATACTAGAGGGCGTTGTCGTCCTACATGAAGCACTATGAAATCCACTCGAAAAAACTGGATGGGGTAGTTTTCAAAGTAGACTTCGAGAAGGCGTATGATAAGGTTAAATGACCCTTCCTCTAGCAGGCCTTACATATGAAGGGATTCGACAATTCCTGGAGGAAACAAGTCAAGTCATTTGTGCAAAAAGGCAGCATAGGGATTAAAGTGAATGATGAAACATGTTATTATTTCCAGGCGCAAAAGGACCTAAGACAGGGAGACTCAATGTCTCCTATCTTGTTCAACATAGTGGCGGATATGTTGACAATTCTTATTGGTAGGGCCAAAGAGGATGGGCAAGTAGGCGGACTCGTACCCCATCTTGTGGATGGGGGTTGTTCATACTACAATACGCTGATGACAATATTATTTTCGTGGAACGTAATTTGGCAAAGGCTATAAATATGAAGCTTGTGCTATGCTTGTTTGAGAAATTGTCGAGGTTGAAGATCAACTTTAACAAAAGTGAAATTTTCTGCTTTGGGAGAGCCAAAGATGAACAAGAGGCTTATAGACAATTGTCCAGATGTGAACTGGGCCCCTACCGTTGGCATACCAATTCATCATCGCAAGCTATCCAACAAAGAGTGGAAGTGTATTGAAAATACATTTAAAAAAAAAGCTGCTGTAACACTATTAGAAAACAGGGCTTTGGTCCAGGCCAGATAAGAGCATTAATCTCGGTTCTCTTACGAACCGGGACCAATGGGTGCATCAGTTCCGGCTCGTGAGGCCATGGTGCCGGCCGGGCCTCGGGGGCCATAGGTCCCGGTTCGTCCGACCCCTTTGGTCCCGGTTCCAGACACGAACCGGGACCAAAGGGCCTCGCTCCTGGCGCAGCCCCTTTAGTCCCGGTTGGTGGCTGGAATCGGGACGAAAGAGCAGGCTACTGTCCCGATTCTAGCCACCAACCGGGACTAAAGAGATGCCTATATATACCCTCGTCCCTGCCCACCCTCTCCTCTGTTTTTTGGCCATGTGGGAGGTGTGTGCATGCGCTGCTCTGTTCTCCCTTCTATGCATGCACATGAGGTGTTCGATGAAATGCCCGAGCCACACTTAAGCTTTCTCCTCTCCAAGCTCGACCTCCAAGCTTCATTTTCCCCAAGATTTGTGTAGGTTTGGCGGTCCGTCCCGTCCCGTCCCTGTCCACACCACCGTCGATCGCCTGCGCCGATCTCGTCGCCGGCACCACCGTGGTGAGCCTCTTGTTCTTATCTTCTTTTTAAAAGAAAAAAGTTCTTACTTGTATGATTTAGATAGATACTTGTATAATTTTCTTACTTTTATTATTGTTTGTTATTATATAGTGCCATGGTTTTGGTATCCGCACCCGTCGGCCCTCGTCCTGTCTATGATTCAGATGTGGTATATTATCTTTTATTATTATTTGTTTAATTTAGTGTTTATGACAATTATGCCGACCAACGTGACATAGATGTTTTTATCTAGGAGGTATGTGAACCGGAAATTCCAACCGACCCTCTTATCAGAGGTTAAATTTAGTTAAAAAGAAAACAATTACTTGAAAAAAATTGAAAAGAATTGAAGAGGAGAAGATGGAATTGGAGATGCATGTTGCGGATGTCGTCGATGACCACAAGATCAAGATGGATGCGCGGCGGTCGGGAAGTACTACCAGTGTTGCAAGACGAAGAAGTGGGAAAAAAATTCCCCAGCTCGGCGAACAGGAGAAGCAATCGTGCCTCCCGCTTAAGGTGTCTAGCGATATCGTCGCTAATCATCCAGGGCTACTCCCCGGTACCAATCTTGGTGATTACGTGGGCGATGATGTACAGTTTGAAACGGCTGAGGTAGTAGAGATCTTTAGATACGAGCACGGGAAGACTCTTGTCAAACCTGATCAGCTCCCTCATCTAACAACGATGATGCAAAGATTGCATCACTGGTACTTGGAAAGCTGTAGGAAGAATGGGACTGATAGTTTGATGGTGAGAATTAAAGATGAGCACAACCTCATTGGATTCGACCTGATGCCTGTTGAATTTGTGGAATTATTTTAGTTATTCAATCAAGAGGCCCTCGACAAACAACTCATGACTTGCTACTGTCTGTAAGTGTTACTTCGGTAATTAAGTCCCTAGCTCAGCTTGTTCATTGCATGTATATATAATTATCCTCACTATATTATGCAGATTGAAGATCGTCGAATGCAAAAGAGGACAAATCTATGACATTGGGTTCATTAGCCCAAATACCGTAAATGAATGGATGGTAGAAAATAGAGTTGAAGATACTGAGAAAAACTTGCTACAAGCGTTCCGCCGACATCAAAACAAAAGGGAAATACTCTTTCCTTACAACTTCAAGTGAGTGTTACTGTCTTGTGCATATTCGGTTTCGCTTACTCGAGGTTAAGTAATGTAATTGATGAGTTATGCCTGCGTAGGTTCCACTTTATTCTGCTATCCATTAAGCTTGACGGGGGAGTAGTAACTGTCTTAGACTTGAGACGTAAAGATCTCAAGGATTATGCAGACATGACTGCAATGCTCCAGAAGTAAATTCAATCATTATCGTACCATGTCGGCAACTTTCGTTCATTTCTTGATATCAAGTAGTCATTTTCTTTGCCTCGCAGGGTTTGGAAAAAGTTCACCGGAATGGTTCCGGGTCTGAAGAACGAGCTGCGATTTACACACCCCAAAGTAAGTAGTACTAGCTAATTCTGCGCATCTCTCATTGATTGTTTCATTAACACCATTATCATGCTTGATTATCAGTTTGATTGAACTCTATTCTCGTAAAGTGCTTGTGGCAGGCAGGCGGGAATAATTTATGTGGATACTACGTTTGCGAGTCCATTCGCCACTCGACCTCTCAGCGGGGCTTCTTGTCTGACAAACAATTTGAAGTACGTAAACAATATTCACAATTTTATTTTATTACCATCAATTGTGTTGAGTTTCATTCATATATATGTATTGACCCCCTTCTTTAAATTAGATCTGGCAGATGCGGGATGAACTCCTATCACATGATCGCATACGAGCAATTCAAGAGGAATTGGCGGCATTCTTTCTTGACCACACCATACATGAAAAGGGAGAATACCATACGGAAATTCAATGGGAGTTTGGCGCTTGATGATGTCAGGGATGTTATATTGTATATATGTAGTACTGTCGGATAGATATACGAAAACTTGTTGTTCGACCAAGCACGAAGAAAGAGAGGTCACTTCTCTCTATATATGTTCATGACTATCTTGTGTAATTAATGGTTTCCTTCATTTGCTTACTAGCTAGCGTCGAGTTTTCTCTCTATGTAGTAGCTACCGTCGACCAAGCACGGAGAAAGAGAGGTCACTTCACTCTATTAGCTAGCTAACACAATATGAAACCCCTAAACCCTCCAAAGCCCCTAAACCCCAGAAAGTGCGTTATATCAACTAGAGGGGGGTGAATAGGCGATTTTTATGAATTCTTCACTGAGGAATTTTAGGGTGAGGAAATTCCTAAGCGAATAACTACTTGCAGCGGGATAAGTACTCATATCCAAACATGGCAGAACATAAACATGATCATCATGATGAAATGAAAGCAAACACAGAGTACAGAAAGCGTAAACACAGGATAACACAGGATGAAGACAAACAGACTGAAGAAATTGAACTAAGGAAATTGAGAAAGTCTTCAGTCAAAGTCTTCAAACAGATATGAACAAGCACACAACAAATGTAATGAGGAAATGGAAGAGTTGCGGAAATAGAACCAGTAGGCTTGGTGAAGACAATGATTTGGTAGACCAGTTCCAGCTGTTGTCACAGTTGTACGTCTGGTTGGAGTGGCTAGGTATTTAAACCTGAGGACACATAGTCCCAGACACACAGTCCTCACCGTATTCTCCTTGATCTAAGGTCACACAGACCTCGCCCAATCACTCGTGGTAAGTCTTCAGGTGACTTCCAAACCTTCAAAAACTCGGTCACTCGGCGATCCACAATTTCCTCTTGGATGCTCTAGATCATGACGCCTAACCGTCTGGAAGATGCAAAGTCTTCAAATGTAACAAGCGTCGGATCCACACAGGATCAATCTCTTCAGTGATGCTCAATCACTTTGGGTTTGTAGGTGTTTGGGTTTGGTTTTCCTCACTTGATGATTTTTGCTCAAAGTCCTCGGAGGATGGGATGCTCTCAAATGACAAGTGTCAGTTTCTCGTGGAGCACCCAACCAGCTAGTGGTTGTAGGGGCGGCTATTTATAGCATAGGGAGCAGCCCGACATGATAAGACATAAATTCCCTTCAATGATATGACCGTTAGGTGGGTAGATATTTTGGGTCAGCTGGCGCGTAGCACAGCAACGGTCGGATATTTGAGGCTCAAATTCCTCAGGGCTATCATGTTCCTCACTTGTAGGCAATCCGCACTGGCGAATTCCTAACTCCTCAGTCAGAACAAATTCCTCAGAGACCAGAAGAACTTCGTCTCTGTCACTGAAGAAATTGACTGAACTGTATGAGATTTCCAATGGCTTCACTCGAAGGGATTGGTAGGTGTAGGATTTTGAGTTGAGCATCACTTGGAAATTTTCCCTTAGTATTTCCTCGACCCCTTTAACAGTACGATGTTTCCTATGACTCAAGAAAGAGAAAATGAAACTACGAAAACAAGAGTCTTCACGCTTCATGTTCCTCAAATGAATACAAGGTCTTCAAGGTCACACCAATTTCTTCACTTTCAAAGTCTTCAGAAAGTCTTCAGAAATCCAAAGTCTTCAGTCGAAGAGCTTCATTTTTAGGGGTCGACTTTCTCTGTAAATATCAAACTCCTCATAGACTTATAGACCTATGTACACTCACAAACGCATCAGTCCTTTAACCTATAAGTCTTCAATACACCAAAATCACTAAGGGGCACTAGATGCACTTACAATCTCCCCCTTTTTGGTGATTGATGACAATATAGGTTGAGTTTTCAACGGGGATAAACATATGAAGTGTAAATACTGATATTGAAGAATTTGATTGCAAGATATAGAAGAACTCCCCCTGAATATGTGCATAGTGAGGATTTTGCTTTTGAAGCAATGCACACTTGAAGAGTAGAATCATGGAGATCTCCCCCTATATCTTGTAATTCATACATGCATTTGACATAATATGAAGAATTTGAAATGCATGATGAAATATGGTGAATGATGTAATTCAGCATGCGTGCATTAACATATATGAGGAATAAGCATGCAGAAGAACATAGCAAAAGTATCAGACCACCATAGAGTTTAAGTTTACAACTCGATCCAGCAAAGTCTTCAAAAGAACGAGAGTTATAACTTAGCAAAAAAAACACCCATAGGTAGACCCGCTTGAAGACTAACTCAATTTTCTCCCCCTTTGTCATCGAATGACCAAAAGGATCGAAAAATGAGGACTAACGCCCCTGAAGAATATCATGTTGATGGAGGAGCGCCAGCGTTGTTGGGGTCGTTTGTTGTAGTAGGGCCTGCCGCAGTGTCATCCAAGTCTTCATGCTCGTCCGTGTCGCGTGATGAAGAATATGAGCTGGCCACCAAGGAAGGAACCTTGACCTTCTTGAATTTCTTTGTTGGTGGTGTAGACCAGTCAAAGTACTCCTTGCGACCCATTTTCTTCAGATCTTCTTCACCATACAGATGTGACAGAATAGCCCAGGTGTGACCGAAGACTTCATGGAGGTAGTAATGGTTTTTCTTCACTGCATTATGTGTAGCAGTCATGTTGTGAAGAATAGAGACAAACTGACGCTTAACCCATTTGTGGTTTCGATCCACCTTCTGGTGAAGACTGAGGAGAAGCTCATGGTCCGTCATCACCCTTGGAGCTATGGCTTGAGGATTTGGCTTTGAAGCGTGTGCGGCAGATTCATGAGTGGCAGAGTCATCATTGGTGGAGTAAGATGCAGCTTTGCGAAACTGACCATCCAATGGACGAATGCCTTCATCAATAATAGCAGGTGCCTTGCCCTTTTCATCAGCTAAGGAATATGTCCGCTTGAGGACTTCAATGGGGGGCAAGTAGCTGAGGTGATTCTGAAAATCAGCCTTGTAGTTGAGTGAAGACCTTGTTCTGAGGAATCTCATAATCCAAGGAGCATAAGGCTTCAACTCAAACGGAGAGAGTGCAACATTTTCCAGAGTCCTTATGCAGAAATCATGGTAGTTGACAGGGATGCCATGCATGATATTGAACAGCAGATTCTTCATGATGCCAACGACTTCCTCATTAGTCGAGTCGTGGCCTTTGATTGGACTCAATGTCTTCGTCAGAATGCGATAGACAGTTCTTGGCACGTACAACAATTCCTTCACGAGGAATTTGGTCCTTGGGGCTTGACCGAGCTTCAGCGGGTTCATCAACACTTGCATGTAATGAGCAGTGAGTTCAGGTTCATGGTACAGACAACGAGCGCCTTCAAGGGGAGGACTGATTGGCAGGGCATGAAGCAATTCAGAGGCCGGTGCTTTGAAGTGAGTATTTTCAGTCATCCAGTCCAAAACCCAAGAATTGACATCGTCAGCATCTCCTGTGATGTGCAGCATTGCATAGAACTGAAGAATTAGCTCTTCATTCCAATCAACAATGTCAGAGCAAAAGTTGAGCAGTCCTGCATCATGAAGCACACTGAGGACTGGGGTGAAGCAAGGCAGTGATTCCATGTCCACGTGAGGAATATGCTCATGGTCGAAGACTTTGTCTTTGTTGAAAAGCAGTGAAGAATAGAAATTGGCTTGGCTAGCAGTCCAGAAACGCTTCCTTCTAAGACGAGCAGAGTCATATGGGTTATAGTCGCTGAAGAACACATGCTCGCCGAAGAAGTCATCAGCCTTGAATTTCTGCTTCTTTGAGAAGGGATCCTTTGGCTGTTGGAAATATGCCCTAGAGGCAATAATAAATAGGTTATTATTATATTTCCTTGTTCATGATAATCGTTTATTATCCATGCTAGAATTGTATTGATAGGAAACTCAGATACATGTGTGGATACATAGACAACACCATGTCCCTAGTAAGCCTCTAGTTGACTAGCTCGTTGATCAATAGATGGTTACGGTTTCCTGACCATGGACATTGGATGTCGTTGATAACGGGATCACATCATTAGGAGAATGATGTGATGGACAAGACCCAATCCTAAGCCTAGCACAAGATCGTGTAGTTCGTTTGCTCAGAGCTTTTCTAATGTCAAGTATCATTTCCTTAGACCATGAGATTGTGAAACTCCCGGATACCGTAGGAATGCTTTGGGTGTACCAAACGTCACAACATAACTGGGTGGCTATAAAGGTGCACTACAGGTATCTCCGAAAGTGTCTGTTGGGTTGACACGAATCGAGACTGGGATTTGTCACTCCGTGTAAACGAAGAGGTATCTCTGGGCCCACTTGGTAGGACATCATCATAATGTGCACAATGTGACCAAGGAGTTGATCACAGGATGATGTGAGTTACGGAACGAGTAAAGAGACTTGCCGGTAACGAGATTGAACAAGGTATCGGGATACCGACGATCGAATCTCGGGCAAGTAACATACCGATAGACAAAGGGAATTGCATACGGGATTGATTGAATCCCCAACATCGTGGTTCATCCGATGAGATCATCATGGAACATGTGGGAGCCAACATGGGTATCCAGATCCCGCTGTTGGTTATTGACCGGAGAACGTCTCGGTCATGTCTGCATGGTTCCCGAACCCGTAGGGTCAACACGCTTAAGGTTCGATGACGCTAGGGTTATAGGGAAAGCATGTACGTGGTTACCGAATGTTGTTCGGAGTCCCGGATGAGATCCCGGACGTCACGAGGAGTTCCAGAATGGTCCGGAGGTAAAGATTTATATATGGGAAGTCCTGTTTTGGTCACCGGAAAAGTTTCGGGTGATATCGGTAATGTACCGGGACCACCGGGAGGGTCCCGGGGGTCCACCAAGTGGGGCCACCAGCCCCAGAAGGCTGCGTGGGCTAAGTGTGGGAGGGGACCAGCCTCAGGTGGGCTGGTGCGCCCCCCCACCAAGGCCCAAGGCGCATGGGAGAGTGGGAGGGGGCAAACCCTAGTCCAGATGGGCCTTAAGGCCCACCCTAGTGGCGCCCCCCTCTCCTCCCCTTGGCCGCCCCCCTTGGATGGGATCTAGGGCTGGCCGCCTCCTCTTGGGGTGGGAACCCTAGAGGGGGGCGCAGCCCCCTCCCCCCCTATATATAGTTGAGGTTTGGGCTGCCCAAGACACACGAGAACGTCTCTCTTTCGGCGCAGCCCTACCCCTCTCCCTCCTCCTTTCCCGCGGTGCTTGGCGAAGCCCTGCGGGATTGCCACACTCCTCCACCACCACCACGCCGTCGTGCTGCTGCTGGATGGAGTCTTCCCCAACCTCTCCCTCTCTCCTTGCTGGATCAAGGCGTGGGAGACGTCACCGGGCTGCACGTGTGTTGAACGCGGAGGCGCCGTGGTTCGGCACTTAGATCGGAATCAACCGCGATCTGAATCGCTACGAGTACGACTCCCTCATCCGCGTTCTTGCAACGCTTCCGCATCGCGATCTACAAGGGTATGTAGATGCACTCCCCTTCCCCTCGTTTCTAGATTACTCCATAGATTGATCTTGGTGATGCGTAGAAAATTTTGAATTTCTGCTACGTTCCCCAACAGTGGCATCATGAGCTAGGTCTATGCATAGTTTCTCTGCATGAGTAGAACACAAAGAAGTTGTGGGCGTAGATGTTGCCAATTCTTCTTGCCGCTACTAGTCTTATCTTGTTTCGGCGGCATTGTGGGATGAAGCGGCCCGGACCGACCTTACACGTACGCTTACATGAGACAGGTTCCACCGACTGACATGCACTAGTTGCATAAGGTGGCTAGCGGGTGTCTGTCTCTCCCACTTTAGTCGGAACGGATTCGATGAAAAGGGTCCTTATGAAGGGTAAATAGAAATTGGCATATCACGTTGTGGTTTTACGTAGGTAAGAAACGTTCTTGCTAGAAACCTATACAAGCCACGTAAAAACTTGCAACAACAATTAGAGGACGTCTAACTTGTTTTTGCAGCATGTGCTATGTGATGTGATATGGCCAGAAGATGTGATGAATGATATATATGATGTATGAGATTGATCATATTCTTGTAATAGGAATCACGACTTGCATGTCGATGAGTATGACAACCGGCAGGAGCCATAGGAGTTGTCTTTATTTTTGTATGACCTGCGTGTCATTGAATAACGCCATGTAAATTACTTTACTTTATTGCTAAGCGCGTTAGCCATAGAAGTAGAAGTAATCGTTGGCGTGACAACTTCATGAAGACACAATGATGGAGATCATGATGATGGAGATCATGGTGTCATGCCGGTGACGAAGATGATCATGGTGCCCCGAAGATGGAGATCAAAGGAGCAAAATGATATTGGCCATATCATGTCAATATTTCATTGCATGTGATGTTTATCATGTTATGCATCTTATTTGCTTAGAACGACGGTAGTAAGTAAGATGATCCCTTATAATAATTTCAAGAAAGTGTTCCCCCTAACTGTGCACCGTTGGGAAGGTTCGTTGTTTTGAAGCACCACGTGATGATCGGGTGTGATAGATTCTAACGTTCGAATACAACGGGTGTTGACGAGCCTAGCATGTACATACATGGCCTCGGAACACATGCGAAACACTTAGGTTGACTTGACGAGCCTAGCATGTACAGACATGGCCTCGGAACACAAGAGACCGAAAGGTCGAGCATGAGTCGTATAGAAGATATGATCAACATGGAGATGTTCACCGATGATGACTAGTCCGTCTCACGTGATGATCGGACACGGCCTAGTTTGACTCGGATCATGTATCACTTAGATGACTAGAGGGATGTCTATCTGAGTGGGAGTTCAATAATCAGATGAACTTCATTATAATGAACATAGTCAAAAGGTCTTTGCGAATTATGTCATACGCTTTAGTTCTACTGTTTAAGATACATTCCTAGAGAAAAAAATTAGTTGAAAGTTGGTAGTAGCAATTATGCGGACTGGGTCCGTAAACTGAGGATTGTCCTCATTGCTGCACAGAAGGCTTATGTCCTTAATGCACCGCTCGGTGTGCTGAACCTCAGCGTCGTCTGTAGACGTTGCGAAACAGCTGACATACACGTTTTGATGACTACGTGATAGTTCAGTGAGTAATGCTAACAGTTTAGAATTGTGGCATGAGAGACGTTTTTGAAACGTCGCAGAACATATGAGATGTTCCGAAGACTGAAATTGGGATTTCAGACTAGTGCCCACGTCAAGAGGTATGAGACCTCTGACAAGTTTCTTAAGCCTGCAAACTAAGGGAGAAAAACTCTATCGTTGAGCATGTGCTCAGATTGTCTGAGTACCACAATCGCTTGAATCGAGTGGGAGTTAATCTCCCAGATGAGATAGTGATGGTTCTCCATAGTCACTGCCACCAAGCTAGTAGAGCTTCGTGATGAACTATAACATATCAGGGATAGTTATGATGATCCTTGAGCAACTCGCGATGTTTGACACCGCGAAAGTAGAAATCAAGAAGGAGCATCAATTGTTGATGGTTAGTAAAACCACTAGTTTCTGGAAGGGCAAGGGCAAAAGGGATACTTCATGAAACAGCAAGTCATTTGCTGCTCTAGTGAAGAATCCCATGGTTGAACCCAAACCCAAGACTAAGTGCTTCTGTAATGAGGGGAACGGTCACTGAAGCAGTACTACCCTAGATACTTGGTAGATGAGAAGGCAGGCAAGGTCGACAGAAGTATATTGGATATACATTATATGAATGTGTACTTTACTAGTACTCCTAGCAGCACCAGGGTATTAGATACCGGTTCGGTTGCTAAGTGTTAGTAACTCGAAATAAAAGCTGCGGAATAAATGGAGACTGGATAAAGGTGAGATGACGATGTGTGTTGGAAGTGTTTCCAAGGTTGATGTGATCAAAGCATCGCATGCTCCCTCTACTAGCGAGATTTGGTGTTTGCGTTGAGCATGATTGGATTATGTTTATCGCAATACGGTTATTCATTTAAGGAGAATAATGGTTACTCTGTTTATTTGAATAATACCTTCAATGGTCTTACACCTAAAATGAATCTCGATCGTAGTGATACACATGTTCATGCCAAAAGTAATGATAGTACCACATACTTGTGGCACTGCTATTTGAGTCGTATTGGTATAGAACGCATGAAGAAGCTCCATGTAGATGGATCTTTGGACTCACTCATTTTTGAAAAGATTGAGACATGCGAACCATGTCTATTGGTATATATGCATGAAGAAACTCCATGCAGATGGATCGTTTGGACTCACTTGATTTTGAATCACTTGAGACATGCAAATCATACCACATGGGCAAGATGACTGAAAGTCCTCATTTTCAGTAAGATGGAACAAGAGAGCAACTTATTGGATGTCACACATTTTGATGTATGTAGTCCAATGAGTGCTGAGGCATGCAGTGGATATCGTTATGTTCTTACTTCACAGATGATTTGAGTAGATGCTGAGTGTATTTACTTGATGAAACACAAGTCTGAATTATTGAAAGGTTCAAGTAATTTCAGAGTGAAGTTGAAGATCGTCGTGACAAGAGGATAAAATGTCTGTGATATGATCATAGAGATGAGTATCTGAGTTACGAGTTTGGCACACAATTAAGACATTGTGGAAAGTGTTTCACAATTAATACCGCCTGGAACACCATAGTGTGATGGTGTGTCCGGACATCATAGCTGCACCCTGTTGGATATGGTGCATACCATGATGTCTCTTATCGAATTACCACTATCGTTTATGGGTTAGGCATTAGAGACAACCGCATTCACTTTAAAAGGGGCATCACGCAATTCCGTTGAGACGACATCGTTTAGAGAAACCTAAGTTGTCGTTTCTTAAAAGTTTGGGGTTGCGATGCTTATGTGAAAAAGTTTCAGGCTGATAAGCTCGAACCCAAAGCGGATAAATGCGTCTTCATAGAATACCCAAAAAAACAGTTGGGTATACCTCCTATTTCAGATCTCGAAGCAAAAGTAATTGCTTCTAGAAACAGGTCCTTTCTCGAGGAAAAGTTTCTCTCGAAAGAATTGAGTGGGAGGATGGTGGAGACTTGATAAGGTTATTGAACCGTCACTTCAACTAGTGTGTAGCAGGGCACAGGAAGTTGTTCCTGTGGCACCTACACCAATTGAAGTGGAAGCTTATGATAGTGATCATGAAACTTCGGATCAAGTCACTACCAAACCTCGTAGGACGACGAGGATGCGTAATACTTCAGAGTAGTACGTGATCCTGTCTTGGAAGTCATGTTGTTGGACAACGATGAACCTATGAGCTATGGAGAAGCAATGGTGGGCCCATATTCCGACAAATGGTTAGAAGCCATGAAATCCGAGATAAATGGAACTTTGAGAAGAAGACGGACGTGGACGGTAATGTTACCGTCTATGAAGCTCGACTTGTGGCAAAGAGTATTTCCACAAGTTCAAGGAGTTGACTAAGATGAGTTTTTCCCATCCGTAGCGATGCTTAAGTCCGTCGGAATCATGTTAGCATTAGCTGCATTTATGAAATCTGGCAGATGGATGTCAAAACAAGTTTCCTTACCAGTTTTCGTAAGGAAAGGTTGTATGTGATACAATCAGAAAGGTTTTGTCGATCCTAAGGATGCTAAAAGGTATGCTAGCTCCAGCGATCCTTCCATGGACTAGAGCAAGCATCTCGGAGTCAGAATATACACTTTGATGGAGTGATCAAAGTTTTTGGGTTTATACAAAGTTTGTTAGAAACTTGTATTTACAATAAAGTGAGTGGGAGCGCTACAACATTTCTGATAAGTATATGTGAATGACATATTGTTGATCCGAAATGATGTAAAATTTCTGGAAAGCATAAAGGGTTGTTTGAAAGGAGTTTTTCAAAGGAAGACCTGGATAAAGCTGCTTACATATTGGGCATCAAGATCTATAGATATAGATCAAGACGCCTGATGATACTTTCAAAGAACGCACACCTTGACATGATTTTGAAAGAGTTCAAAATAGATCAGCAAAGAAGGAGTTCTTGGCTGTGTTACAAGGTGTGAGTATTGAGTAAGACTCAAGACCTGACCACAGCAGAAGAGAGAGAAAGGACGAAGGTCGTCCCCTATGCTTCAGACGTAGGCTCTACAGTATGCTATGCTGTGTACCGCACATGAAGTGTGCCTTGCCATGAGTTGGTCAAGGGGTATAATAGTGATCCGGGAATGGATCACATGACAGCGGTCGAACTTATCCTTAGTACCTAGTGGACTAAGGAATTTTCTCGATTATGGAGGTGAAAGGGAGTTCGTCGTAAAGGGTTACGTCGATGCGAACTTTGACACTAATCCGGATGACTCTGAGTAGTAAACCGGATTCGTATAGTAGAGAAATTATTTGAAATGGCTCCAAATAGCGCATGGTAGCATCCACAAGATGACATAGATATTCGTAAAGCACACACGGATCTGAAGGGTTCAGACCCGTTGACTAAATAACCTCTCTCACAAGCATAACATGATCAAACCAGAACTCATTGAGTGCTAATCACATAGAGATGTGAACTAGATTGTTGACTCTAGTAAACTCTTTGGATGTTGGTCACATGGTGATGTGACCTATCAGTGTTAATCACATGGTGATGTGAACTAGATTATTGACTCTAGTGCAAGTGGGAGACTGTTGGAAATATGCCCTAGAGGCAATAATAAATAGGTTATTATTATATTTCCTTGTTCATGATAATCGTTTATTATCCATGCTAGAATTGTATTGATAGGAAACTCAGATACATGTGTGGATACATAGACAACACCATGTCCCTAGTAAGCCTCTAGTTGACTAGCTCGTTGATCAATAGATGGTTACGGTTTCCTGACCATGGACATTGGATGTCGTTGATAACGGGATCACATCATTAGGAGAATGATGTGATGGACAAGACCCAATCCTAAGCCTAGCACAAGATCGTGTAGTTCGTTTGCTCAGAGCTTTTCTAATGTCAAGTATCATTTCCTTAGACCATGAGATTGTGCAACTCCCGGATACCGTAGGAATGCTTTGGGTGTACCAAACGTCACAATGTAACTGGGTGGCTATAAAGGTGCACTACAGGTATCTCCGAAAGTGTCTGTTGGGTTGGCACGAATTGAGACTGGGATTTGTCACTCCGTGTAAATGGAGAGGTATCTCTGGGCCCACTCGATAGGACATCATCATAATGTGCACAATGTGACCAAGGAGTTGATCACGGGATGTGTGAGTTACGGAACGAGTAAAGAGACTTGCCGGTAACGAGATTGAACAAGGTATCGGAATACCGATGATCGAATCTCGGGCAAGTAACATACCGATAGACAAAGGGAATTGCATACGGATTGATTGAATCCCCGACATCGTGGTTCATCCGATGAGATCATCGTGGAACATGTGGGAGCCAACATGGGTATCCAGATCCCGCTGTTGGTTATTGACCGGAGAACGTCTCGGTCATGTCTGCATGGTTCCCGAACCCGTAGGGTCTACACGCTTAAGGTTTGATGACGCTAGGGTTATAGGGAAAGCATGTATGTGGTTACCGAATGTTGTTCGGAGTCCCGGATGAGATCTCGGACGTCACGAGGAGTTCCGGAATGGTCCGGAGGTAAAGATTTATATATGGGAAGTCCTGTTTGGTCACCGGAAAACTTTCGGGTGATATCGGTAATGTACCGGGACCACCGGGAGGGTCCCGGGGGTCCACCAAGTGGGGCCACCAGCCCCAGAAGGCTGCGTGGGCCAAGTGTGGGAGGGGACCAGCCCCAGGTGGGCTGGTGCGGCCCCCCACCAAGGCCCAAGGCGCTGGGAGAGTGGGAGGGGGCAAACCCTAGTCCAGATGGGCCTTAAGGCCCACCCTAGTGGCGCCCCCCCCTCTCCTCCCCTTGGCCGCCCCCCTTGGATGGGATCTAGGGCTGGCCGCCTCCTCTTGGGGTGGGAACCCTAGAGGGGGGCGCAGCCCCCTCCCCCCCTATATATAGTTGAGGTTTGGGCTGCCCAAGACACACGAGAACGTCTCTCTTTCGGCGTAGCCCTACCCCTCTCCCTCCTCCTCCTCTCCCGCGGTGCTTGGCGAAGCCCTGCGGGATTGCCACGCTCCTCCACCAGCACCATGCCGTCGTGCTGCTGCTGGATGGAGTCTTCCCCAACCTCTCCCTCTCTCCTTGCTGGATCAAGGCGTGGGAGACGTCACCGGGCTGCACGTGTGTTGAACGCGGAGGCGCCGTGGTTCGGCGCTTAGATCGGAATCAACCGTGATCTGAATCGCTACGAGTACGACTCCCTCATCCGCGTTCTTGCAACGCTTCCGCATCGCGATCTACAAGGGTATGTAGATGCACTCCCCTTCCCCTCGTTGCTAGATTACTCCATAGATTGATCTTGGTGATGCGTAGAAAATTTTGAATTTCTGCTACGTTCCCCAACATTGGCTTGGGCTGAGGAGTATCAGTCAATTGCATCACAACCTCAGGAATCACAATCTCAGGATCAACGGGCTGAGGAATTTCAGGTTCTTCTTCAGTGGCAGCATGGGTCTTCAACTCTTCATTTACAATTTCATCTGCACTAGTGGCTGGAATCTCTTCATGGACAGACGGTGTGGGGTGCGGTTCTTTAGATCCCATTTGAACAGTAGTCACTGGGGACTGAGGAATTTGTTGCAGAGGTGTGAACAGAGGAGAATTGGGGTGCTGACTTTCCCAAAAGTCATCGTTCATCACTGGAGTAGTGCTTCCAATGTCCACATCCTCTTCTACATCACTCATTTCTTGAACGCCTGCCTCTTCAGCAGTGAACTGAGGCATGGGCGATGAGATGATTGGGGTTGAAGGGATTGCATCCACTTCAATTTCTTCATCCAACTGCTCTGACGAAGCAGCAAAAGGAATCTCTTCATCTGATCCGCTTGGGATCACATGTTCTACATCAAAAGGAAGGAGTTCCTTTGATGGCATGCTTGAGACTGGAACACCATCAATTGGATTTTCCAAAGAACTAGTCAATTTCTTCATCTTCTTCGGATCTGAAGAATCGGATGAAGTTGATGCTTCCCTTTTCTTCACAGTTGCGTGCTCCGCAGCCTTGGTCTTCTTCGCATCTGATGCAGAAGGAAGAATTGGACTTGGTGTAGGCGCAGGAGGAGCAGAGGGAATTGGCTCATTTACTTCAGGCTCAGCGGTTGAAGCTTCAACTGGCCTAACAATTTCTTCAGGCGCAACACTTGTGGTTGCCCTGGCAATTTCTTCAGCGGCTGGAATGGAGTCATCAGCCCTGGTACTCTGAGTTTCATCAGCAGCCTGATTGTCATCAGCGGTGCTGGCATGATCTTCAGTCGGCTGAGCAGATGCCTCAGCCTAAGGAATTTCTTTTTGCATTGGGGCTGCAACATTGGAGGTGAATTCGTCAACTAGTTTCACAAAACGGACCTTGGCTCCCAGCCAATCAGCGCGATACGCGTCAAATTCATCACTGAGTTTCTTGATCTCAGATTGAATAGTGACAAGTTCTTCAGTTGTCATAGAGACAACGTTTTTCTTCAGGAAGCGCTCCTTCTTGTACTGCGCTTTCTTCAACTGCCTGGCCTTTTCAAATTTCCATTTTTCTTCCTGAATGAAGGCAGTCAACATATGTCTTTGGCCAGGAGTCAACTTGAAGTCAGGCATAGGAGTGTTGGGGTCCTTGTGTCAGAGATCAATGTAATCAAGGATCAATTTTGGATCCAAAAGCAGAGGCACATTTGTGCCTTTGGCTCTAGCGGCCCTGAGCTGCCTGTCCCTGATGATTTCAGCAAGTTCTTCATCATCAGCTTTGTCTTCATCAGACGGCACTTGAAAGGCGACCTGCTTCTTGTGAGTACTTGGTCGAGAGCCTCGTCTAGCAGTGGCCTTTGTCTTCAGCAGAGTGGAGCCTGTTGAGGAGTTTGGTGGAGCTGAAGAACTTCCAGAGGCTCTTGAGGCAATAGAGATGCCAGTTGTCCTTTGGCACGAGGCAATATGCATAGGTGCTGAGGATTTAGATGGAGGAGCTGAGGACTTGGGAGGAGCTGGAGCAGCTTGAGGAATTGGTCATGAGGGCTTTGAAGAACGTGGCCGTGAGGGCATTTCTGAGGAGCTTGGCCATGAGGGCATAGAAGTTGAAGCACTGGGCTTGTGAGCAAGCTTCTTTGGCATGGCCTTCTTCGGCTTGCTTGCAGAGGCCTCAGCAGTGGCAGCAGCAGCAGCAGAGTCTCCATTAAATTTCCTCACTGCTTCCTTAGCTATTTTGGCTAGTTTGGCATGGCGCTTAGCCCATTCATCAGGATAGTCCTCACCACGCTTGAGGCTGGTAGGATCAGCTTCTTGGCTAGGTGCCAATGGAGGTCTTGGGTATGGAGGGTTAAGAGCGAATTTCTTCACGTACTTGGGTGTAACATATCGATATTCCCTCCATTCCCGTGCCCATCTCCTTTCTATCCTTTGTATGCGCACCTTGCGCTGATTTTTGTCCTCCTTGTCGTGTTTGGCCTCATCAGGTGTGCAATAGTCTTTGTAAATGTCATCTGGGATTTCGAAAATAGTGTTGACTTCAGGTCTCTTTCCAACCTTCTGAGGTTTCTTGCCGTCAGCCATTTTCTTCAGCTGAGGAATATGAACAACAGAATTTTCTGAAGAGGTGTGCAACTTTTTTTCAAGGAACGCTACAAATGAGTTAAGTTGATGAGAACCTAGTGATTCAGCAGCGGACATGTGTACCTGTGAACAGAATATAGTTGCGAAGAATTTGGAGAGGTCATATGCATTCTCAGAAGTTTTTGCAAAAAGAACAAGTTGGAGGAATTTGACCAGATGAGTCTTGAAGAATTTCACTAAGCATTCTTTGTCTTAGGTTCCAGAGTTATACAGATCAAAAATCCATGCAATTGAGGAATCTTGAAGAAAAATGTTGCTTAGAGAAACGGATCAAGAACATATGACATGTGAGGTGTTTAGTGTGTGAAGATTTGAAGAATAAACACCTTTTGAAGATTTTGTAGAAATCGTCAGAATCAACAAGGGCAGTAAAAGTAACTTTTAATTACCCTTGACGAAGAACACGACGAACTGGGAAGTGTAGATTTGAAGCTCGTCGGTTCAGATCTTCCACGCCCTAACTTGGCAGAGGAAGATAGCTACGGCGGCGGCGGAGTGAAGAAATCCGTGGTCGACGCGAGTACGACGGCGACAAGGTCGAGGCACTGAAGCTCTTCCTCACCGGCGACGATGGAAGTAGCGGCGGCGCTAGGGTTTGAGAGCTCGAGCGAGGGAGTGAGGTCGAGCAGAGTGAAAACGAAGTGAGGAAGGGGAGGGGTATTTATAGCGGAGGTGAAAAACCACTCGTCCGAAGAAATTGGACGAATGTGCCCCTGACCCTTCTCATTCGCTTGACATGTGTCACCCACGTACTGAGAGGTGGCGATCGTGTGTGATCGTGGGTGAATAGATAAGTATTATCATGGGATGTGGAACGGTTTAGGCGGCAACAGCCAAAAATTCGGATAAGATAAGTTTTAAAGTTCCGTTCGTAAATTCTTCAGCTGACAAGGACACAGTGAAGATTTTGAACGAGTTTCAAATAGAACGTACATGAAGAATTTGTGAATAGACTGGGTTGAGTTTAGCATAGAGGGGGAAGGGTCTAATCACATTCACTTAGCAAAAAAAACAACTTGAAGAAATAGCAATAAGTGAATGCTGTAGAGGACATAAACTCATCTATATAACTATAGCCAATGAAGAACAACAGCGGGAAGAGTGAAGACATTGCAAAGTTGAAGAAAATGAACAACTGAGGAATTTCAGAAATGAGGAAAAACTCAAATTGAAGATTTTCAACTTTTGGTGGTGGCGTGACCCACCGTATAAGAATGATGATTTCAAACACCGCGTACAATTGTCGTTGGGTTCTGAGAATCAAATTCTTCGTTAATTTCTTCACACTTAGAGTGTTAGTCTTCATTGATTGAAGAAAAACGTTTCTTCGCGTGTTGCACATCTAAGTCATCAATTTTGCATAAGTGTTAGTATGAGTGTCCTTTTCAAAGAACATTCGAAGATTCTAGGATATTTAGCTCACACCTCAACTTGCTAAATCTCTTCTCATCCAAGGGCTTTGTGAAGATATCGGCTAGCTGTTCTTCAGTCCTTACATGCTCAATAGAGATGTCGCCCTTCCATACATGATCACGAAGAAAATGATGACGGATCTGAATGTGCTTTGTCTTCGAGTGTTGAACTGGGTTATGAGCAATCTTGATTGCACTCTCATTGTCACAGTAGAGTGGCACATTCTTCATGTGACGCCGTAGTCCTTAAGAGTTTGCTTCATCCACAGCAATTGAGCATAGCAAGAACCGGCAGCAATGTACTCAGCTTCAGCAGTAGACAGTGATACGCAGTTCTGTTTCTTCAAGGACCAACAGACCAAAGATCGTCCAAGAAAATGGCATGTGCCTGATGTTGACTTGCGGTCCACACGATCACCAGCATAGTCAGAGTCTGAATATCCAATGGGATCAAAAGCCGAGCCCTTGGGGTACCATAATCCAAGTGTTGGTGTGTGAGCTAAATATCAAAGAATATGCTTCACAGGCTTATGGTGTGATTCCTTCGGTGTAGCTTGAAATCGGGCACACATGCAAACACTAAGCATAATATCTAGCCTAGATGCACATAAATACAATAAAGAGCCAATCATGGAGCGTTATACCTTTTGATCGAAGTCAGTACCATTTTTATGAGTGCATAGATGGCCATTTGTGGGCATAGGAATTTTGACCCCTTTGCAATCTTGCATGCCGAATTTCCTCAATACGTCCTTGGGGTATTTCTCCTGAGATATGAATATGCCATTGCGCTGTTGACGAATTTGAAGACCTAAGAAGAATTTCAATTCTCCTATCATAGACATTTCATATTCCTCCCTCATCATATAACCAAATTCATCAGTGTAACGTTGGTCAGTGCATCCAAAGATAATATCATCAACATATATTTGGCACACAAATAATTCACCATCATAAGATTTAGTGCAAAGAGTTGGGTCAGGTGAACCGGGTTTGAAGCCTTTCTTCATGAGGAATTCCTTCAAAGTATCATACCACGCCCGAGGGGCCTGCTTGAGGCCATAGAGGGCCTTATTGAGTCTGAAGACTTTGTCGGGATGCTTTGGATCTTCAAAACCTGGGGGTTGAGTAACATATACTTCTTCCTCAAGCTTACAATTGAGGAATGCACTTTTCACATCCATTTGATACAAAGTGATATCATGATGGTTAGCATAAGCAAGTAATATGCGAATAGCCTCAAGTCTAGCAACAGGTGCAAAAGTTTCATCGAAATCAATTCCTTCAACCTGTGTGTAGCCTTGAGCTACAAGCTGTGCCTTATTCCTCACCACAAGGCCGTTTTCATCTTGCTTGTTGCGGTAGATCCACTTTGTGCCAATGATATTGTGCTTGCGAGGATATCGACGTTTGACCAGTTCCCAGACGTTTTTGAGCTCGAGTTGATGTAATTCCTCTTGCATAGCTTGAATCCACTCAGGCTCCAGAAATGCTTCATCTACCTTAGTGGGCTCTGAGATAGAGACAAAAGCAAAGTGCCCACAAAAGTTAGACAAATGTGAAGCTTTTGAGCGTGTGAGAGGACCTAGAATGTTGATGTCGCTGATGATTTTCTCAATTTGCACTTCGTTTGCAACACGAGGATGAGCGGGTTGTCGTTGAGGATTTTGATCAGCATTTTCTTCAGCACCATTTTCTTCAGGTGCATCAACATGACGTTCTTCACGTTCTGGAATGACTTCTTCAGTAGATTCTTTGGTAGGAATAACATCCTGAGTAGCCTTGAACTTGATAGTTTCCTCATGTGACTGTTCATCTAACACAGAAGGTAGGTGCTCTTTTTGCGAGCCATTAGTTTCATCGAACCACACATCTACAGTTTCAACAACCTTGTGTTGAACGTTGTTGAAAACTCTGTAGGTGTGCGAGTCCTTTCCGTAACCAAGCATAAAACCTTCATGTGCTTTTGGTGCAAATTTAGAATTGTGACGAGGATCTCCAATCCAACATTTAGCACCAAAGACTTTGAAATAACTCACATTGGGTCTCTTGTCGGTGAGGAGTTCGTATGCAGTTTTCTTGAAGAATTTGTGAAGATATACCCTGTTGATGATGTGGCACGCAGTATCAATTGCCTCAATCTAGAAACTACAAGGCATCTTGTATTCATCAAGCATAGTGCAAGCCATCTCAACAAGAGTCATGTTCTTGCGCTCCATGACGCCATTCTGCTGAGGAGCATAAGGAGCAGATAACTCATGAGTAATACCAAGTTCATCAAGATAGTCATCAAGACCGGAATTCTTGAACTCAGTTCCACTGTCACTTCTGATGTGCTTGATCTTCACACCAAAGTTGGTTGAAGCCCTCGAGGAAAATCGTTTGAAGACTTCCTGCACTTCATGTTTGTAAGTGACAATATGCACCCATGTGTAACGAGAGTAATCATCAACAATAACAAAGCCATATAGAGATGCATCATTTGTAACTGCAGAATAATGATTAGGACCAAAGAGATCCATGTGAAGCAATTCAAATGGTCGAGTGGTAGTCATGATAGTCTTCGCTGGATGTTTGGCCTTGGTCATCTTTCCAGCTTCACAGGCTCCGCACAGGTGATCCTTGAGGAATTTGACATTCTGAATGCCAATGACATGCTTCTTCTTCGCGAGAGTGTGCAGATTCCTCATGCCAGCATGACCAAGTCGTCGATGCCATAGCCAGCCTTCTGAAGTTTTTGCCAGGAGACATATAGCTGGTTGTGGTCCTGTAGAGAAATCAACAATATACAGATCTCCTCTCCTAAAGCCTTCGAAGACTTTGGAATTGTTAGCTGCCATGATCACAACACAACGATACTTGCCAAAGATAACAACAATATCAAGATCACAAAGCATTGAGACAGACATGAGGTTGTATCCTAAAGACTCGACAAGCATGACTTTGTCCATGTGTCGATCCTTCGTTATCGCAACCTTACCTAGACCCAATACCTTGCTTTTCCCTTTGTCAGCGAAGAGGATATGCTTCAGATGCGATGACGATAAGGGAATGTCCATCAATAGATTCTTGTCACCAGTCATGTGATTTGTACATCCACTATCGAGGACCCACTCATTTTGTTTGGGTTGATCATCCTGCAGATGAATTAGTGCAACTTACGAACTCATATACTTCATCAGTGAAGAATATGGCATCAATTTCATCAGATCAATTTATCAAGCAATAGAACAGATAAAACAGTATGAGGACGTCAGAAATGAGGATTCATTTCTTCATGATTAGCCTGCGTCCTATCAGGCACTTTTAGGTCTCCAGCAAATTCTTCAGACGTTTGACCATGTTTGGAGACCTGGCCCTGCATAAGAGATTAGTTCCTTTTCTTCACCACCCACATCTGAAGGGGTGGCAAAGAGTTCATCACTCTGTGAGCTCCATAAGAGAAAGGTGGCATAGACGCCAGTCCACTTCGTTTCACATAAGAGGAGTTAGGGTAAGCATATGAATAAGCAGAGAGATTCTTTGAGGACTTATGAACATAATGGTTTGAAGAATAATGCTCATATTCATAGCCCTTAAATCCTCCCTGCAAAACATAAGTGTTAGCACGATGATGTACATATGAGGACTTTGATCCTTTTGAGGATTTTGATCCACGTGAGGAATTTGGTCCGTATGAGGACTTGGATCCATATGAAGAATTTGGTCCATATGAAGATTTTGATCTGGGGTTCCTATTCTTCACAGGTGGTGTCATGATGACATTCACCTGAATATTTTCAAGGCACCTATTGGGAACCCAGATTTTCTTCATAGCGGAACCGTTCCTATAGTTAGTGCGAACATATCTAGCAAATACTTCACCATTCTGATTTTTGAACAGTTTATAGTTGGAGTCAAATGACTCATCAGAGGAATGAGGAGACTCACATGTAAAGCTAGATAAAATAGATGGATCTAGTGGAGGTCCCTTTGCAGCAACCCATGAGGTTTTGGGATACTGCTCTGGCTTCCAGTAAGTCCCATCAGCATTGAGTTTCCTTTGAAAGGCAATACCCTCTTTCCTAGGGTTCCTGTTGAGGATCTGCTTTTTAAGCACATCACACAGAGCCTGATGCCCTTTGGGGCTTTTGTACATGCCTGTCATATACAATTCCTTCAGCCCTTCATCATCAGTGATACTAGCAATGTCCTCAGATGAGGAATTAGTGATAGCAGAGGCAGGTGAAGAATTTGTAACATTAGAAGCACTTGAACATTCAGGTGCAGAATTAGCAGTTTCACGTTCAATGCAGTTCAAACATGGAGGAATAAATTCTTCCTGAGCAGTGCTGATTTGTTGAGCAAGTAATGAATCACGCTCCTTCTGAAGATCTTCATAACTCACCCTTAGCTTTTCAAGATCTTTCTTTCTTTGAAGAAATTCATACGAAAGCTTCTCATGATCAGATAAGAGAGTGTTATGATGACTTTGAAGGTTGTCAAACTTGGGCTGAAGTCTCTGAAGACTTTCAGCCAAAGATTTCGACTGATCCATTTCTTCACCCAACATATCATCGCTCTTATTTAGCATGTATTGAAGTTTTTCCAAAGCTCTTTGTTGTTTAGTGGCAAGGGAAGCAAGTTTGACATAGCTGGGTCCAAATTCATCACCAGATTCATCATCACTAGACTCGGATAGGTAGCATTCAGTTACCTTAGCACCTTTTGCCATAAGGCATGGCGTAGAGGATGATGATTCTGGTTCGAATGTCATCGCTTTGAGTGATTCCTTGAAATCCTCAAACCAAGGATCATGACGGGTTCGATGACCTTCATAGACCTCACAGAGACGGTCCTAGATAAGCTTCACATGATCGAGATGCATGATATTCCTGAACTGATTTTGAGATAGACAGGAGCAAATGACGTCCTTCGCCGCGAGGTTGAGAAGAGTGAACTTGTGAATGTCATCAGCTTCCGCCATCTTGCACAGATCGGTAAGACCAATCTCAGTGACAGTCCACAGCTCGCTGTTCATCGCCATGAGGCGCTTCTTCATCATGCCTTCCACTTGGGGTGTTCGTGACCGTCAA
Organism: Triticum aestivum; assembly: GCF_018294505.1. Taxonomy (NCBI): domain Eukaryota; kingdom Viridiplantae; phylum Streptophyta; class Magnoliopsida; order Poales; family Poaceae; genus Triticum; species Triticum aestivum. Next base: position 464,241,138 of record NC_057805.1, on the reverse strand, counting down.
AGATGGGGCATGAAACAGTCTTCATTCCTGCAGTCGACATAACTAAAACTCCAGGCGGTTAAACCAAAATCACACAGAACAAGGGAGTACCTTGCTCTGATACCAATTGAAAGTGCGTTATATCGACTAGAGGGGGGTGAATAGGCGACTTTTATGAATTCTTCACTGAGGAATTTCAGGGTGAGGAAATTCCTAAGCGAAGAACTACTTGCAGCGGAATAAGTACTCATATTCAAACATGGCAGAACATAAACATGATCATCATGATGAAATGAAAGCAAACACAGAGTACAGAAAGCGTAAACACAGGATAACACAGGATGAAGACAAACAGACTGAAGAAATTGAACTAAGGAAATTGAGAAAGTCTTCAGTCAAAGTCTTCAAACAGATATGAACAAGCACACAACAAATGTAATGAGGAAATGGAAGAGTTGAGGAAATAGAACTAGTAGGCTTGGTGAAGACAATGATTTGGTAGACCAGTTCCAACTGCTGTGACAGTTGTACGTCTGGTTGGAGCAGCTAGGTATTTAAACCTGAGGACACACAGTCCCAGACACACAGTCCTCACCGTATTCTCCTTGAGCTAAGGTCACACAGACCTCGCCCAATCACTCATGGTAAGTCTTCGGGTGACTTCCAAACCTTCACAAACTCGGTCACTCGGCGATCCACAATTTCCTCTTGGATGCTCTAGACCATGATGCCTAACCGTCTGGAAGATGCACAGTCTTCAAATGTAACAAGCATCGGATCCACGCAGGATCAATCTCTTCAGTGATGCTCAATCACTTTGGGTTTGTAGGTGTTTGGGTTTGGTTTTCCTCACTTGATGATTTTCGCTCAAAGTCCTCGGAGGATGGGATGCTCTCAAATGACAAGTGTCAGTTTCTCTCGGAGCAGCCAACCAGCTTGTGGTTGTAGGGGCGGCTATTTATAGCCTAGGGAGTAGCCCGACATGATAAGACATAAATGCCCTTCAATGATATGACCGTTAGGTGGGTAGATATTTTGGGACAGCTGGCGCGTAGCACAGCAACGGTCGGATATTTGAGGCTCAAATTCCTCAGGGCTATCATGTTCCTCACTTGTAGGCAATCCGCACTGGCGAATTCCTAACTCCTCAGTCAGAACAAATTCCTCAGAGACCAGAAGAACTTCGTCTCTTTCACTGAAGAAATTGACTGAACTATATGAGATTTCCAATGGCTTCACTCGAAGGGATTGGTAGGTGTAGGATTTTGAGTTGAGCATCACTTGGAAATTTTTCCTTAGTATTTCCTCGACCCCATTTAACAGTACGGTGTTTCCTATGACTCAAGAAAGAGAAAATAAAACAACGAAAACAAAAGTCTTCATGCTTCATGTTCCTCGAATGAATACCAAGTCTTCAAGGTCACACCAATTTCTTCACTTTCAAAGTCTTCAGAAAGTCTTCAGAAATCCAAAGTCTTCAGTCGAAGAGCTTCATTTTTAGGGGTCGACTTTCTCTGTAAATATCAAACTCCTCATAGACTTATAGACCTGTTTACACTCACAAACGCATCAGTCCCTTAACCTATAAGTCTTCAATACACCAAAATCACTAAGGGGCACTAGATGCACTTACAACCCCCTTTAAAAAAACAAAAACCCCAGCGCTTGGGAGCTTCTGACGCATGGCTACCTTTTAGTCCCGATTGGTGTTACCAACCGGGACTAAAGGTCCTCTTGCCTGGGCGCCCCACAGCGACCACATGGAGCTCCTTTAGTCCCGGTTCGTAAGCCAATCAGGACTAAAAGTGAGGAGCTTTAGTCCCGATCGTTTTATCCCAGTTGCAGAACCGGGACTAAAGGCCCTCTGGAACCGGGACAAGTGCCATGTTTTCTACTAGTGGAAGGGTAAGCTTAGGTCTTATGTGAAGGAAATATGCCCTAGAGGCAATAATAAAGTTGTTATTTATATTTCCTTATATCATGATAAATGTTTATTATTCATGCTAGAATTGTATTAACCAGAAACTTGATACATGTGTGGATACATAGACAAAACAAAGTTGCCCTAGTAAGCCTCTACTAGACTAGCTCGTTAATCAAAGATGGTTAAGTTTCCTAACCATATACATGTGTTGTCATTTGATGAACGGGATCACATCATTAGGAGAATGATGTGATGGACAAGACCCATCCGTTAGCTTAGCATAATGATCGTTAAGTTTTATTGCTATTGCTTTCTTCATGGCATATACATATTCCTTTGACTATGAGATTATGCAACTCCCGGATAGCGGAGGAATACCTTGTGTGCTATCAAACGTCACAACGTAACTGGGTGATTATAAAGATGCTCTACAGGTATCTCCGAAGGTGTTTGTTGGGTTGGCATAGATCAAGATTAGTATTTGTCACTCCGAGTATCGGAGAGGTATCTCTGGGCCCTCTCGGTAATGCACATCATAATAAGCCTTGCAAGCAATGTGACTAATGAGTTAGTTATGGGATGATGTATTACGGAACGAGTAAAGATACTTGCCAGTAACGAGATTGAACTAGGTATGAAGATACCGACGATCGACTCTCGGCCAAGTAACATACCGATGACAAAGGGAATTACGTATGTTGTCATTGCAGTACGACCGATAAAGATCTTCGTACAATATGTAGGAACCAATATGAGCATCCAGGTTCCACTATTGGTTATTGATCGGAGAGGTGTCTCGGTCATGTCTACATAGTTCTCGAACCCGTAGGGTCCGCATGCTTAACGTTCGATAACAAATTTGTATTATATGAGTTGTGTGATTTGGTGACCGAATGTTGTTTGGAGTCTCGGATGAGATCACGGGCATTACGAGGAGTCTCAAAATGGTCGAGAGGTAAAGATTCATATATAGGATGATAGTATTCGGACACCGGAAGTGTTCCGGGGGTACCGTGTACGTATCGGGTCACCGGAAAGGGGTTCCGGGCACCCCCGGCAAAGATATGGGCCTTATGGGCCAAGAGAGGGACAGACCAGCCCCTGGTGGGCTGGTGCATCCCCCATATAGGCCGAAATAGGAGGAGAAGTAAGGAGGGGAAGGGAGAAGGAAAGGGGAGGATTCGGCCTCCCCCTTTCCTTCTCTTCCCCTCTCTTTCCTTCCCCCTTTGACACTTATGGAAGGGGGGAGGCCGACTTGTGGGAGGCGCCCAAGTAGGATTACTCCTACTTGTGGCGCCCCTTGCTGCCCCTCTCCCTCTTGTGACACCCAAAAAATTTTATTTGGCTTTTTCAAACTTTTATTTGATTTGAGGGAGGTTATTTAAAAAATTTCTTCTAAAAGAACTCTCCCTCTCAAAAAATTTCTTTTATGACAAGTATTTGGTTTAAATTCACCCAAGACTTGATTTTTCGTCTTGGAGGTTTTTCCATCTTATGTTGACTAATCACAAATGTTTTTCATTTGGAAAGAGTTTTTGAAAATCTTTTTAAATAGCCCTATGGCTTTTGGAGTGATCTTTTCCCCTTTCAAAAATCCACTCTTGCCATGACATGAGTGGAAATCCCCTCCCAAAAGCCATCTCCCATCTTTGTGTCAAGATATACTTCAAATCCAGCAAGTTGAAGCTCCCCATAATTTTTTCTTCCATTTATTTCTTATCAAAAATAATTTCTGCCCTCTACTTTGGCTCTTGGAGATTTACAAAGGAACTACCATTTCTACTTTGAGTTTGGCCTCCAAACAAATTTCCCTGGCTAGTCCTTAGAGCCCTCAACCAAGATCCATGAAGATCCACTGGTCTCCAGTTCAAATTTTTCAAATTGAACTTGCTGCAAGTTTGGACCATATTTGCCAAATTTGATGAAATTCAATTGTTTTCTCCTCCTAAAAATCTGAGAAAATTCAGGCAGCCTCTGGGTGCATTGAGAGGTCACCTCACCAAGTCCCAGCTCCAGAAAAAAATTTCTTCATGCCAAATCATTTCGTCGAACACCTGAAGGGCACTGTCACTGTCAAGTTCAGATATTCAGAGTTACAGTTTCAGTGAGCACTGTCGTTTTCTTCAGAACCCGTTCTCGATCTCGCCAGTGGCCGCGGTGGCGCCGTGCGCCCTGTGCTTCCTTCTTATCCATGCGCCGCACGATCGCCTGGAGGTTTGCGGGCGTCGGCGACGAGCAGGAGGAGGTGCGCCACCCCGTGAGCGACGGCAGCAGCGCACTTTGCGGCCGCCAGTGAGGCGCAGCGTTGGACGGCGCCGTCCAGCGCCGCCCAAGCCACCAGAGGCCACCGCGTGGCCATCCACTCACCCGTGCTCGTTGCAGTCCGTCGTCGTGAACTGGTAGGCGCGGAGCGTGCTCCCTGCCGCCGCCATGCCCGTACGGCTGTCCCGTCGAGGATCGGCGCATTACGCCTAGCCCGACCAAGGTTTAGCGGGGGAACGGCACCAGTGATCCTCCCTGATGGTGCCTAGCCGCTTAAACCCCCTGCCCAACCTCTGCCTCGCCGTAATTGCTCGCCGGAGCTATCCCGTTCACGGCCACCCCCTCGGATCGCCTATAAAAGGGGGTCCCGAGCTCGAACTCGAACCCGCACCACCTCTACACACCACCAATACCATGCCAAGCCACTGGAAGAGCCCCGAGGGAGCCTTCTTCCCCAACTCCGGCCGCCTCGACCCGCCATGGGATCCAGCGCGATTCACTCCCGTGCGTGCACCCCCACCCCTCAACTCTTGCCAGTAGTCTCCTAATGCTTCCACTCTTCTGACCCGCGCATCAATTTGAAGCTTGCAGCACCCACCGGAGTACTCCACCATCGCCCGAACCACCGTCCGCTGGAGAAAGTGTCGCCGTCGACGTGGTGCTCTCCGACGGCCAAGTCCACCACCCACCGACGCGGAAGATCACCCTGAACCTGTTGGTACCCTCTGATCTCTCTGCCTCGCCGTGGTTCAACGCCGGCGACCACCGCAGCCTTCGGGCGCCGGCGAACTCCGTTGGGAGTTTTAAACCTGACGGGTGGGACCCCCCCGTCAGCCTCTCTCTTTTCCCCGTTCGAACCGTTTTGGGAAAGCGCCTTCGGGAAAAATGTGTTTTCTCCTTGGGCTGGCGCATTTCATACCGAACCGTTTTCTGTTTTCTCAAACAAGTCCCTGGATCTTTTCTGTTTCATCACAGATCAGTCCCTGGACTAAAACCCTTATATCTTTTTAATAAAAGATGATTTTTGATTGATTCTTTTTCTGTCAGTCTTGTATTTTTGTCTAGTTTTTTATAGTATTTATTTGGAAAAAATTTGGAACAATTTTTATGCACGCGACGATTTTCACGTTAGTGTACGGTTTCGTTATACCGTAGGTTCCGGAGGAGGTGACGGAGCCGCGAACTTCGCCGAGCTAGACTCCGACTTCTCCGAACCAGGCAAGCATGTTTGAACCTTTGATATGATAGGTGTTTTGCATGTTTGCTTGAATGGTTTGTGCATGGCATATGAGCATCGGTGAGTATTACGTTGCATGCAAGGCAACCAACCGTGTGTTTCGAAGTTACTGTGATCTTTGATGAGAGATGACCTGATCATGTGGTGACATGAAAGGTAGTAAGATGGTATTGTTGTAGCATGCCAGTCTTGCGTCATCCGATAAACTCCGACGTTAGCGTGGACTGAGCCACGTTACCGTTCTCCCCCCTTTTGTGCTGCCACATGTTTTCTGCAAAGAATACGGTTTAGTAAGTTGTTAACCTCTTTCCTTGTACACACCAAATAGAGGGGCCGGGATGAGGGTTCCATGGCCCTGGATTAAAGCCAGTCATCCGGTCAGGGGGCATGGGTGTTTCCGGTTGGGACCGAGAGGGGGGCACCCCTTAGAGCGCGCGGTATAAATTTGATCCCATGCTACGCGAGGTTGTAGCCTCCCCGTCTCAAAGTTTTTCTTGAACGTTGCCGAGGGTGATTCCTGGCATCGGAATGTTGAATGGGTGTGTACTGGTTAGATGTGTTTCTCCTAAAACACCGTAAACGGAACTAGTCCCTTGTGACTACTGAAATCCGTTGGCTGTGGTTAAATAGTACAAACTCTGCAGAGTCAAATCCTTCCGAGTCATCGTGTCCATGGTCAAGGACCATGGCCAGTATATCCATATCTATGTCATTCCTCGTGGTAAATCCCCGGTGAACAAGCTTGAGTGGTAAACCCGGTTAAATTGTTATTCCTGTGGATGGACTAACCTATTATTTATCTCGTATCTGAATATTCCCTTGCAATGATTTAAATTCATGAGCTACTGAAATATTAAGTTAGGAAATATAAGCCCTTTATGTGATGTCGCTTAGATGTCCGACTGTGGCACTCTTGTCTTTTACGTTCAATATAAGCCCTTTATGTGATGTCGGTTAGACGTCCGACTGTGGCACTCTTGTCATTTACTTTCAATATAAGCCCTTTATGTGATGTCGCTCAGACGTCCGACTGTGGCACGCCCATTATTTACTTTTGATATAAGCCCTTTACGTGATGTCGCTTAGACGTCCGACTGTGGCACTCTTGTCATTTACTTTCAATATAAGCCCTTTACGTGATGTCGCTCAGACGTCCGACTGTGGCACGCACTGTCAGTTATATTCCATTATAAGCCCTTTATGTGGTGTCGCCTTGACGCCCGACTGCGGCATTGTTATTTCATTTGTACCCTTTCGAGGAGTCATTCATACACTCGATTGGCCTTCAGTACTACATTGGGATTTCGGGAGGACTACCGCCCGACTCCCCTTTTATTTTCCCATGCATTGCTATCTCATTCTCTGAGTGTGTTTTGTTAATCTGTTCATATGCATCATGTTTACATTTGTTATATCTTATGTCCGAACTGTCTTGCGAGTACTTTCATAGTACTCACCTGGCTTGTTGATTTGGCCAGATGTTGACGAAGGCGATCTCATGGATGAAGAGTTTGATAGTGAGTCCGACGCCTAGAGGAGTCCCAGTCAGTCCCGTGCGATCCTGGATATTGGTCACTTGTATCATATACGCTTCCGCCACCCACAATAAGTATCCTCGAGCCTCACTCCAACGCTCGAAGAGCTGTTAGATTCAGGAGTCATGTCACCCACTTCTCTGTGACATATCCACCACCATTTTTATCATGAGTCAGTAGTTATGCCACCCTATCCGCCTTTATGTGTAATATCGGCGTGTTTGTAATAAATTGTTGAGCCGTCTCCGCTCAACCTTGTATTATATTTTAGTACTCCTGGTTTTTCTTCTGTGATCAAGAAATTGTCTACCAGTGAGGAGGATTCTTCTCTACTGGTCCGTAAAAGGGATCGGTTTCTCAATAAATATTTTTATTGGAAAACCGGTCGTGACAAGCTTGGTATCAGAGCCAGGCTGACTGTAGGAAGCCACTAGGTGCGATTGCTAATTGGTTATTAGCGTCTTTAGTGCTTTTTCAGTATTTTGCAAATGTAGCTATTTTCTGTTGGTCATCATAAATTTATGATTTGACTACTCAGAATTTTTGCCTACTTTTGTAGATGGCTGGCAAGGACTGCGAGACTCGGGTGTTCACGAATGTGCCCGAGGGGTTTGTCAAACTCCTCGTCTCCATCACCAAGCTCGCGATCGGGCCAGCGACTCGTCCAGAGTTCACGCTTTACCAGCACAAGCTCAACGACGACGTGTCTATGCACCAGGCCGTGGTGCAATTCAAGGGAGGACGTTCTGTGTCTCATCACTTCCGTTTTGTGGGAAGGGCCATGCCTACGGAGAGGCATGCCATGCAGATGGCCGCCCGTGAGGCGATAGCTCGCCTTCGGGATATTCTTCCTTCGATGAGGACTCGTCGCTACCGCTACCTCCCATGCCATGTGCCATATACTTGTCACTATGCATTCGCCTGCCATAGGGGAGAGCGAGATGAAGCTATCGAGATGCTTGTTGAGTATCTCAAAGCTCTCGAGGAAGCTTTCGACAACCTCGTGGACGATCTTGTGGCTGCCCGCATGGACTTAGTTCGGGGCTGTTCTGCCAACAGGAGGGAGCTTCTCCACATGGCACCGCCACTGATGTTCGTCTCGTCCTCAGCATCTTATTCACCTGCCATTTTGGCCACTGCTCGCCGTCTGCCTACCACTGAGGAGTTCGACCGGGTCATTGCTCCTACTCCAGTCAGAGCTGCACCGCCTGCCGCACCCACACTACCGCCTGTCGCCGGCTTGTCGTAGCTTCACATTCTTTGGCCAATGGCCGTCCAGCATCTTCATAAAAGTGTCAGGCAGCCTTTGCAGTTTGGGACAAGGAGTGATGTAGCAAATAGCAGAGTTATCATAATGAGATGGGTGAAGGGGAGATCTCTCCTTTTATATACCTACCTACTGGAGGAAGTCCCAAGTATGATACTGAAGAACTCGAAAGCATCCAACTCGTACTCCGGTGTGGCAGAGCGGAGCCAGCGGTGGCGGCTTCACCCCATCTCTGATAAGCAGCAGAAGAGACCAATTAGTACCGTTACAACATTACCATACAACATTATAGCAGTACAAGTTTTGAGCAGAAGATAATCAACTACACGAAGTTATCATTTCACATTAAAAAAGCAATGCACTTGTGGACATATGATGGCTCTAGGTTGACATACTAGAGTTGAGCACAAGATTTATTAGTAGAACTAGTCGTCAACCCGTGCCTTCGCACGGGCTAGACACAAAAATGTTGACTTTAGTTGAATTTCATATAAAAACATTCAACTAAAGAAAAGAAAGAAACTAGGAGTGTTGGTTGAGAGATCCCAGTACAAAAATGAGTTACCAAAATGAAAGAAAGGCAAAAACAGGGTGCCCACTCTAATCTAGTATCTTATAGAACTGCTAACACACAATCACCTGAAAGTTTCAGTTTCGGTCGGTCATCTCAACCAAGATGATTTGCTTTGAGATCATGAGAACAACCATGATATGAGGATCTAAGAGTGGTGGAGATTGACTGTAATAATAAAGCATGGTTTCTTGAGGGCCATGAAAATAAGAACAACATATACACGACTATGCCCGGTGTACTGTACTCACCCTCAATGAGACCATAACTCTTAACAGCTAAAAAAACTTGACATGGAAATATACTCTGAAATTTTGAAACAAGTCTGAAACTACTCTGATAAACTCAACATTATGGTGGTCGGTTGGTGCTGATAAACTCAGTGCTCACCAGTATGCCGATGTTCCTATTGACTTACCTTGATGGTGTGACAGCTCCCGGGTGTAGGGGCACCCTCATGAACAGTAACTTCAAAACAATATGAAAAAATCAAAAAAATCTGAAATTTTGGGGGATCAAATATGATCAAACTTTTGATGTTCTTGCAAATTTTCAGCCAGAAATAACACTCGAGGAGCCCTCACCAAAAAAAATTACTGCTCAAAAGTACACATAACTTTGAACACTGATTTTGTTTTTTTGTGAGGGCTCCATGAATGTTTTTTATGCCAAAACTTGGCATGGACGTTGAATGTTTGATCATATTTGATCTCCCAAAGTTTAAGATTTTTTCGATTTTTTCATATTGTTTTGAATTTACTGTTCATGAGGGTGCCCCTGCACCCGGGAGCTGAAAGTCTGGCAATGCGATGAGACACAGACAAAATACAGGCTCATCAAGTGGGATGTTATTTTTAGACTGAAGGACCAGGGTGGGCTCGGGATTGAAAATTTAAAAGTAAAGAATAGATGTCTGTTGAGTAAATGGTTGTACAGACTTTCGGTTGAGACCGAAGGTACATGGGTATAGATTTTGCATAATAAGTACCTGCAATCTAAGACCTTGGCCCAGGTTACTGTAAGACCCAATGATTCACCTTTCTGGAAGGGGATAATGAGGACAAAAGTAGCCTTCTTCCATAAGATGAAGTTCATCATTGGGAATGGTAATTCCACTAGATTTTGGGAGGATACACTACAGGAATCAGGCACTTTGCCGTCCGTTAGCAGACGGCAACAGGTCCAGCTAAATAGGCTGCGGCGAAGGCTTCTTTGTCGTCCGCTGGCGGATGGCAAAGATGAAATGGTCTTTGCCGTCAGCCGGCTGACGCCAAAGGTCTTGGACGGCACACGTGGCAGCTTATGGCCGTTAGGGGGATAACGGTGCGCTTTGCCGTGCGCTGGTAGACGGCAAAGACCATTGCACCTTTGTCGTCATCCAGCAGACGGCAAAGTAACCAAATAGGCCAGCCCCTAGGTTGTACATGTAGCTGCCACATGGCATATTTGCCGTCTGCTGGCTTATGGCAAATCTCTTTGCCGTCTGCCAGCGGACGGGAAAGATCCTATATAGCCCCTGTTTTTCTGTTTTTCTTAAATTCATTCAATTTGAACACACAAGTTTCAACACACAAATTTCACAGAAGACATATCCAACACACAAGTTTCATCATATATACATACATAACCAACACATAGTTCCATCCATACATATTACAAAAGTTTCACATTGTTCATCCAACACCGTTATCCATCCATGCATATAACAAGTTCCATCCATACAAGTTCATCAATACAAAATAAAAGCAGAAAGGGAAAAGAAGCACTCCATCCATGCAAGCTTCCGTGAATTAAATGAAATCTGCAAAATGGGAAACAAGAAAGTTAGAAGAAGAAGAAGAATAAGAAGAAGAAAATGAAGAAGAAGAAGAAGAAGACTAGAAGAAGAAGTAAGCATACTTAGGTAAAATGGAGCTAACCTAGCTAATTATGCCATCTTTGAGTGAACTAAGCATATTATGCCATTTTTGATATAAAGCGGCTATGTATAGGTCTTTATTGAGCTAACCTAGGTAACTAAGCATATTAGAGCTAACTTAGAGCTAACTTAGGTCATTTTGAAGTAGAAGAAGAAGAAGAAGAAGAAGAAGAACGCCCCGTTCGGATGTCATCCAGCTTCCAGCTTCACGAGAAGACAGCGAGAAGCTAGCCGAACGATGCAGCTCCCAGAATCTAGCTTCTGGACAACGAGCGGCCTGCAGTGCAAAAACGAGAAGCTGGTCGAACCCAGCTCCCAAAATCGAAGGAGGAGAAGTTCGACATAATTACCAGATATATGCCACCGCCAAGTGACCCTAAGGCAGCGTACCGATTCGCTCGATCTCTTTCTCTCGATACGTTCTCTCCTCCGTACGAGAAACCACCCAAATGGGCTCCAAGCGTGCTTCTTGGGCTGCCAGCCCATGCAATCGGGAGCTGGAGCAGCCGCTACTACCGAACGCAGCGCTGGCTCCTGCGAGAAGCCAGCTCGCCTAGCTCCCACGAGAAGCTGGCTCCTTTCGGAAGCTGGAGAGCTTCCGAACGGGCCCGAAGAAGAAGAAGAAGAAGGTTTTTACCCTTTTCCTTCTCATTCTTCTTCTTTTATTCTTTCTTTTTCTTCTCTTTCTTCTTTTATTCTTTCTTTTTCTCCTCTTCCTTGTTTTTCTTCTTCTTATTCCTTATTTGTGTCATTTTAGAGCTTACATAGGTAAGTATGCCAATTTTTAGCTAACTAAGCTTATTATGTCAATTTGGAGGAAAATAAGGTAAGTATAGGTCATTTTTGTGCTAACATAAGTAATTTTGGAGCTAACCTAGCTAAAATGGATCATATTGGAGCTAACCTAGGTAAACTTGGTCATTTTGGAGCTAACCTAGCTAAAATGGATCATATTGGAGCTAACCTAGGTAAACTTGGTCATTTTGGAGCTAACCTAGGTAAAATGGATCATATTGGAGCTAACCTAGGTTAAATGGGTCATTTTGGAGCTAACTTAACTAATTATGCCATTTTTGAGTTAACTAAGCATAATTATGCCATTTTTTACACAAGTAAGCCAAGTGTATGTCTTTATTGAGCAAACCTAGGAAACTAAGCATATTAGAGATAACTTAGCATATTAGAGCTATCTTATGTCATTTCGGAGGAAACAAAGGTAAGTATATATAGATCATTTTGGAGATCTGACATACCTGACATAGTTCACTCCTCCTCCTTCTTCTCCTTCTCCTTCTTCATCCTAATGCGCCAAGAGCGGCGAGGCGGTGGAGGCAGTGGGATGTAGTCTTCTACCACAATTGGCATGGTCATGTCGCCCGGCTGTGGGATCGCCGGCGCCACCACCATCGTGAGGTCATTGTCAGGCACCACCACCATCGTGAGGCCATCTTCAGGCAGCACCATCGCTAGGTCATCCTCAGCCACCACCATCTGTTGCCCATCGTCAGCCTGCACCTCCTCATCCCCACTCTCCTCCTCTTCTTCCCCACTACATTCTAGATCATCCTCGCTGCTGCTTTTGCTGTAGCCAGAGTCGCTACTGCTTTGGCTGTAGCGAGAGTCGCTGCTGCTGCTCCCATTGCCTGACCAAATGCAACAATGACCGTTAACAATCGATGTGAGACAAAGCCAAATGTAGAAGAAGAAGAAGAGGCAGAACGTACTGGCATCATCGTCGTCCTGGTAGCACATGCAACACATAGTCGTGTTGAACACCTTCACGGTGAGCATGGCGTCGCCGTCGTACCTGAAGAGAAGGAAGTACCCGTGCCGCAGGTCGTAGGCACGGTAGAACTGCTCCCAGCCATGACACAAGTACATGTGGTCGTACCTGATCACCAACTCCATGTACCAATGCCTACGAAGCCCGCTGCCGGCCTGTCGCAGCTTCACATTCTTTGGCCAATGGCCGTGCAGCATCTTCATAAAAGTGTCAGGCAGCCTTTGCAGTTTGGGACAAGGAGTGATGTAGCAAACAGCAGAGTTATCATAATGAGATGGGTGAAGGGGAGATCTCTCCTTTTATATACCTACCTACTGGAGGAAGTCCCAAGTATGATACTGAAGAACTCGAAAGCATCCAACTCGTACTCCGGTGTGGCAGAGCGGAGCCAGCGGTGGCGGCTTCACCCCATCTCTGATAAGCAGCAGAAGAGACCAATTAGTACCGTTACAACATTACCATACAACATTATAGCAGTACAAGTTTTGAGCAGAAGATAATCAACTACACGAAGTTATCATTTCACATTAAAAAAGCAATGCACTTGTGGACATATGATGGCTCTAGGTTGACATACTAGAGTTGAGCACAAGATTTATTAGTAGAACTAGTCGTCAACCCGTGCCTTCGCACGGGCTAGACACAAAAATGTTGACTTTAGTTGAATTTCATATAAAAACATTCAACTAGAGAAAAAAAAGAAACTAGGAGTGTTGGTTGAGAGATCCCAGTACAAAAATGAGTTACCAAAATGAAAGAAAAGCAAAAACAGGGTGCCCACTCTAATCTAGTATCTTATAGAACTGCTAACACACAATCACCTGAAAGTTTCAGTTTCGGTCGGTCATCTCAACCAAGATGATTTGCTTTGAGATCATGAGAACAACCATGATATGAGGATCTAAGAGTGGTGGAGATTGACTGTAATAATAAAGCATGGTTTCTTGAGGGCCATGAAAATAAGAACAACATATACACGACTATGCCCGGTGTACTGTACTCACCCTCAATGAGACCATAACTCTTAACAGCTAAAAAAACTTGACATGGAAATATACTCTGAAATTTTGAAACAAGTCTGAAACTACTCTGAAATTGTTAATTTCTGAACCTATATGACAGCCACCAGATCTTCTGTGTTTCTCGCACTTATTACTACTGCTGCGGATCTTCAACTACAATCAAGAGGGAGCATTCAATCTGAACCAAAAACAAAAACTAATTAGGACCTGTGCAGTGAACCCTTGCTTTGAAAACTTGAAACTTGACTGGCATTTTAGCAATGTTCAACAATAGGATTGAATTGTTGTAGCGCACTGATAGTTAAAGCTCGATGCATTCTTCTATTATATGTTCTTCTCGAGCTCATGGTTCGCAGAAATGGTGTTTGCAACTTCTGCTTGATCTAAAATTAGGACCAGCGGGTTGTGCTATCATTTTCGCATTCTTCTAAGATATTGAGATATCCTAGGGTAGGCCTTTTGATTGTGCTATCATTTTTGCATCATGGGCAGACAGTACCAGGCAAATCAAAACTAACTACAATTGTACATATGAACATAACACAAAGATCATAAGAGATTTTGAACCCTAGGCGGAGACAGTGACCAAATCAATGCATCAAAAGTGCAATTGGGGCACCATGAAGACTGGGCACACTTACTTGAGGGCGAGGAGCGGTCGACGTCGAGGTCGGGGTCGCCCGGGCGGCGCAGCGATGGGGGCGGCCGGGGCGAAGAGAGGGTCGCCGGGGCGGCGCGGCGATGTGGGTTGCGGGG
>NC_057805.1:464178975-464226433 GCF_018294505.1 Triticum aestivum | reverse complement strand
GGGTTGCGGGGCGGCGGCGGCGGCACGGGGGCGGGGCGGCCGGCGACGAGGGTGGCGTGGGGCGGCGGCGGCTTGGGCTCGGGGAGGAGAAAGCACAAAGAGAATGGTCGGGCGCGGGCGTGTTTGATTTTTAGTTAGGGCACGATTCTTTGCCGTCTGCTAGCAGACGACAAAGAGCCTACCTAACGGATGTCAGTTTAAGCACTTTCTTTGCCATCTGCTAGCAGACGGCAAAGAAAGTGGCGGTTAGGTGGTTCTCACTAGTGGGCCACCCTGCCTCTTTGCCGTCCCCTAGCTGACGGCAAAGTTTATATGCCGTCCGCTAGCTGACGGCAACGATCTGGCTGACAGCAAACGCGCTCTTTGCCGTCAGCTCTTTCTTTACCGTCAGCTTTCTGTATACTGATGGCAAAGACCTTCTTTGCCATCAGCAGACCTTCTTTGCCATCAGCTAGCTGACGGCAAAGATCTGGCTGACGGCAAAGATCATGATTCCAGTAGTGATACATGGCTAGGGGAGACGCCTTTAGCCACACAATACGTCTCTTTATAATATTGTACAAAGTAAAGATGTTTATGTTGCTACAGTATTACGGTCTGTCCCACTAACATCCAGTTCAGGAGGTCCTTAGTAGGAGACCTATGGGAAGCATGGTTACATCTCGTGCGGAGGTTGATGGACATTCACCTCTCTGATGAGTCAAATTCGATTCACTGGAAACTATCTGTAAATGGAGCTTTCTTAGTGAAATATATGTATTTAGAACTAATTGGTTCTGGTCCAATTTCGAAATCATCGCATATTTGGAAGATTAAAGTGAAGGAAATATGCCCTAGAGGCAATAATAAAGTTGTTATTTATATTTCCTTATATCATGATAAATGTTTATTATTCATGCTAGAACTGTATTAACTGGAAACTTAGTACATGTGTGAATACATAGACAAAACAGTGTCCCTAGTATGCCTCTACTTGACTAGCTCATTAATCAAAGATGGTTAAGTTTCCTGACCATGGACATGTGTTGTCATTTGATGAACGGGATCACATCATTAGAGAATGATGTGATGGACAAGACCCATTCGTTAGCTTAGCATATTGATCATCCAGTTTTATTACTACTGCTTTCTTCATGACTTATACATGTTCCTCAGACTATGAGATTATGCAACTCCCGAATACCGGAGGAACACCTTGTGTGCTATCAAACGTCACAACGTAACTGGCTGATTATAAAGATGCTCTACAGGTGTCTCCAAAGGTGTTTGTTGGGTTGGCATAGATCGAGATTAGGATTTGTCACTCTGTGTATCAGAGAGGTATCTCTGGGCCCTCTCAGTAATGCACATCACTCCTTGCAAGCAATGTGACTAATGAGTTAGTTGCGGGACGATGCATTACGGTACGAGTAAAGAGACTTACTGGTAATGAGATTGAACTAGGTATGAAGATACCGACGGTCGAATCTCAGGCAAGTAACATACTGATGACAAAGGGAACAACGTATGTTGTTATGCGGTTTGACCGATAAAGATCTTCGTAGAATATGTAGGAGCCAATATGAGCATTCAGGTTCCGCTATTGGTTATTGACCGGATATGTGTCTCGGTCATGTCTACATAGTTCTCGAACCCGTAGGGTCCACACGCTTAACGTTCGATGACGATTTGTATTATGAGTAATGTGATTTGATGTACCAAAGTTTGTTCGGAGTCCCGGATGAGATCACGGACATGACGAGGAGTCTTGAAATGGTCGAGACATAAATATTCATATATTGGAAGGTTACATTCGGACACCGGAATGGTTCGGGTCGTTTCGGATAAGTTTCGGAGTACCGGGGGTTATCGGAACCCCCCCCGGGAAGTTATTGGGCCTCATGGGCCTAGTGGTGGAAGAGAGGAGGCAGGCCAAGGAGTGGCGCACGCCCCCCTAGCCCAAACCGAATTGGACTAGGGTTGGGGGCGGGCCCCCCTTTCCTTCTCTCCTCCTCCTCCTTCCCCCCTTCTCCTTGTGGGAATAGGAAAAGGGGGGCCGAATCCTACTTGGAGTAGGACTCCCCCCTTGGGCGCACCACCCTTGGCCGGCCTCCTCCCTCCCTCCTTTATATACGTGGGGAGGGGGGCAACCTAGGACGCACAAGTTGATCTTTTAGCCATGTGCGGTGCCCCCCTCCACAGATACACACCTTGGTCATATCGTCGTAGTGCTTAGGCGAAGCCCTGCGCCGGTAACTTCATCATCACCGTCGCCACACCGTCGTGCTTACGAAACTCTCCCTCGGCCTCAACTGGATCAAGAGTACGAGGGACGTCATCGAGCTGAACGTGTGCTAAACACGAAGATGCCATACGTTCGATGCTAGGATCGGTTGGATCCTGAAGACATACGACTACATCAACCGCGTTGATAAAACACTTTAGCTTTCGGTCTGCGAGGGTACATGGACACACTCTCCCCGCTCGTTGCTATGCTTCTCCTAGATAGATCTTGCGTGATTGTAGGAATTTTTTTGAAATTATTGCGTTCCCTAACAGTGGTATCAGAGCCAGGTCTATGTGTAGATATTATATGCATGAGTAGAACACAAAGAGTTGTGGGCGATAATAGTCATATTGCTTTGCAGCAACGTCTTACTTTGATTCGTCGGCATTGTTGGATGAAGCGGCCCGAACCGACATTACATGACCACGTTCATGAGACTGGTTCTACCGACGTGCTTCGCACACAGGTGGCTAGCGGGTGTCTGTTTCTCCAACTTTAGTTGAATCTAGTTTGACTACGCCCAGTCCTTGTTGAAGGTTAAAACAGCACACTTGACGAAAAATCGTTGTGGTTTTGATGCGTAGGTAAGAATGTTTCTTGCTAGAAGCCCATTGCAGCCATGTAAAACTTGCAACAACAAAGTAGAGGACGTCTAACTTGTTTTTGCAGGGTATGTTGTGATGTGATATGGTCAAGACATGACGAAATATAATTTGTTGTATGAGATGATCATGTTTTGTAAAAGTTATCGGCAACTGGCAGGAGCCTTATGGTTGTCGCTTTATTGTATGAAATGCAATCGCCATGTAATTGCTTTACTTTATCACTATGCGGTAGGATAGTTGTAGAAGCAATAGTTGGAGAGATGACCACAACGCTACGATGGAGATCAAGGTGTCAAGCCGGTGACGATGGAGATCATGACGCTGCTTTGGAGACTGTCGCTGTGGAACGACACCTATGGGATCAAAAGAATCCCTACTACGGTTGCCGGGGCGCGGGGTTGCGAGGAGAGCAGGGCTAGTAGACAGCATAGGCATCCTTTACCCAGGTTCGGGCCGCGAGGATGCGTAAAACCCTAGTCCTGCCTTTGGTGGGTGTATTTCTGAGAGTTCTTGAGCTCTCGAACTAGCTACGGTCAGTGCGTGGTTCGAAAGAGCCGAATCCTCCTCCAGTATGCCATGGGCCTCCTTTTATAGTTGAAAGGGGCAGCCACAGCGACACATAGGAGGTGGAAAGGCGTACAGTGCCCTGAGCTTATCGCTCGTATTACAGCACAAGACGCATTTAATGCATAGCTTAGGTGTCCCCTTGCTTTATTGGGGATGGGGCGAGGCCCGTCCCGTCTGTCGCCGCTCCTTCTCGCCTTGACACGCGCCCTAGCCAGTGAGGTGCGTGGTGCCATGTAGGCAGTCAGGCACCTGAGGTGGCGCGGTGGCGGAGCCTTCACGAAGATCTGCATGCCGCCATGCAGGCGCTCGATGAGTTGGCCTGGGAGCTGCATGTTGCCACGCAGGTGCCTGCCCAGCTGGTTGGGCTGGCAGCTGCATGTGAACGGTGGTGGAAGCTTGTTCGGCGCGAGTTTGGCGGTGGCCCCGCTGGCGTCCTTGGCGAAGGTCTTGCCGGGTGGCCCGGCAAGGGTCTTGCCGTGGCGTGCTGTCGTCCCCTGGCAAGGACCTTGCCGGGGGTCTGGTGGCCTTCCTCGGCAGGGATCTTGCCGAGAATCGTCGTCTTCTGATCCTCATCTGATCTTGAATATGTCTTCACAAAGATCTGCATGCCACCACAGAGGTGCCTTCCCGAGCCCTGGCCCCATGTTGATGACGGCGTTGGGGGCCGTGGGCTCAAGGGTGGCTCGCTCTGTTGGTGTGGGGCGAGCTGTCCCGGCAAGGGTCTTGCCGGGGGAACCTACTTCGCCCCTATGCTCTTTGTGGTCTTGGCCTTGGCGTTGCTTTGATTGTCTTGGGCTTCGGTCTTACCTTGGCTCACATACCCTGTTCTGCTTGGTGTGGTCGTGGGCGTGGCTCCGACTGCCCATGCACATGTAAAGGGGTACAAAAGTGTGCCCCTCTTTTTGTACACCGACAGGAGCCCCCGGGCATGGGCCACACATAAGCGCGACACGTTGTTGGGCCAGGCCCAAAACGGTGCGCGGGTAGGTGGGGCGGTTTTTACCGTGGTAAGACCCTTCGCGCGCTCCGCTTACCAGGACCCACGCGCGCGGCACGGCGTGGAGGGGCGTGTGTGACATGGGCGGCTTGTGTGGGGTGGTTTCTACATGCATGCGTCATATCGCAGTAAAGAGGCGGCTCACGCCCTCCCCATAAAAAGAGGGAGGCATGGAGGCGCGGCTCATTTACTGAGCGGGGGTGGGGTACGTTCTTCAAGGCGTCCACTCCCCATGATCACGGGGTGGGGAGAGGTATCTTCACCCGTCCCCTCAGTTCTGCATGTTTGACACTCGTCTTTCATGCGCCCGGGGTGGCAAACGGTGGAGGCGGGAAACCGGGCCGTCGCTGGTTGGGGCAGAGGGTCGGTCCTGATTCCCTGCGCCTCCGGTGTCTGGACTGGCCGAGCGGGGCGGCCGAGCCCCAACCCCGTTCCTTTATAAAGAGGGGGAAGGGGGGTGGCATCCCGCATTATTCCATCTATCTCCTCCTGCTTCTGCTTCTTCCTCTCACCCGCCATGGAGAAGGGGAATCCTTGTCCCTCGATGATGGCGGCGAGGGTCGCCGTTCGACAGCGCGTCCCCCTCCTCCTGAGCCCGCGGTGGTGGAACCGGCCGTGGGCGAGGCCGGGGCAGAGGCCGTAGCGCTCGGGGAAGAGGAGGACGGGGCGGCACGCCGGCCTTGCCCCTGCCAATGATGCCCTTCCTGATGGAGGGCCACGTTAAAGACCAGCCTTGCGAATTCTTCATCAGGCTGCGCCGGCCTCCGCGTCGTCGTCTTTGTCTTCCCACCCCGTTTGCTCGGGTGATGGAGCATGACCCGCCCCAGACCCTCAGATTGCACATGAGGGGCTGTGGGAACGGGGGCACGCGGGTTGACGTCGACTTCCCGGCTCCTCGGGTTATGTACCTCCGTCGTGGATGGAAGACGTTCGCCCGCATCCACAGCCTGACGGCGGGGCTCGTCCTCTATTTCAAATTAATGGAGGACAGCCTGCTCTCCGTCAAGGTCTTCGAAGAGTTTGGAACTCGCCTGAAACGCTGCATGGAGAGCTCCTCTGATGGAGATTCTGACGATCGAAGCTCTTCCTCGAGCGAAAGTGACGAGGAGGACAGTGGGGACGAGTCCGACTAGGCGTCGGACGCCCCGCGCCTGGGCGGGTGCGGCTGTAGCATCTGCACCTGGCCGCTCCTCCGGCAGGGTTTTGCCGGGGGCGGGGCCAGCTCCTTGAACTTCTCGGGGCCGTCTCCTTGGGCGGCTGGCGTCGGGTGGTTGTGGAAGAGGAAGAGGGCGGGCGTCAAGGCCGTCAACTCGGAGTACGCGGGCACCGACGCCTTCATCGCGTATTGCCGGTCTTGCCGCCACGTCTTCCAGCTCCTTCCCGGCACCGTCATCACCGGCCCGCCTGTGGGCGGCTACCGAGGTGTTCTCTTGGTGCTTTCTGCCTCTCGTAGCTTGCCTAGGCGCCCCTTTTGCCCTCTCGCCTCCTTGACCTGCCTCCTGAGGAGAGGGACAAGAAAGGGATCACGGGCACCTTATCTCTTTTTTTAATCTGTAAGCCTGCGGGCCTTGTTAAATTTAAAGCTTGTAATCCCCTTTGTCCATGTTTTTCATTTCGTATGAACTGTACCTGTATGGGATGTTTTTAATGAAAAAGGGATGCTTGCCGGGCTTTTCGTTCGTGGGTAAATCCCGCGACAAGGAGCGAATCCTCGTTATTGTTTAGGGTAAATGTTTTTCGCCCGGCAACAGGCCTTGCCGTTCCCCCCACTCCATTCGACCGTTCTCGCGCTCTTGGCAGAGGCAGGGATGAAGTGGGCTTTAGGCTCCTCGTCCCACCTCTTTGCCGCCGTGGCTACAACCAAATCCAGACCCAGGAAATAATCCTTAGGTATGGGAAAAAGGGGAGCACGGCAGCCTAGAGATAGAAACGAGGCTTCACATGCCCCAGTCCTGTTTCGAAATGTATGACAGGGGATAAAAAGACTTATCTGGATCTGCAGCCCCGGTAGTCTTATCTTGCCGCGGTTGGATCCTCGTGCTTGTAGCCCCCGGAAACTCTGGTTTGCCGGGGTCGGGACGCCGGTTTGTTTCATTTCTTCCAAGTAGCTCGGCAGAAGTGCTCATGTGCCCTGCGAACCAAAAGAGGACAGAAGAGGAACAGATAGACGCACACTCGACCTCTAAGCTAGGGGTTAGTCGCTGCTGAGCACTATCAACCCTAACCGAGGAAGAGACTCGACCTAGCATGCATGCTATGACTTAGGGCACCAGCGCTTCATTTATTTATGCTCAGGGTCTGCGCCTGGCTTTGTACAAAGGGTCACATGCCTTGCCGGCAAAGCTTGAACAAAAGGTGGCTTGCCGGGAGGCCCGGCAAGCCGCGCCTTATGGGTAAAACTTGCGAAGATGCTCAATGTTCCAGGAGTTTCTCATTGGGACGGCGTCCTCGGTCTCCAGGCGGACTGCGCCAGGCCTGGTGACTCGCATTACCCGATAAGGGCCTTCCCACTTCGGCGTCAACTTGTTGGAATTCCTTGCCGACTGAACACGCTGATGAACAAGGTCGCCTTCCTCAAAGCTTCGGGCATGAACCTTGCGGCTATGGTAGCGGCGCAAGGCTTGCTGGTAGCGTGCCGCTCTCACAGCCACCCGAAGATGATATTCCTCAAGGAGTGTCGCGTCATCTTGTCAAAGGTCTTCGTTCTCAAGCCTCGAATACTTCAACATTTGCCCACCCCACTTGGCCGTTACTCCGTGGATGTGCCACGGAAGCAAAACAGACCTTGCTCCGAGGTCTTGGATGTACTGCATGAAGGTGTGGCTTGTGAACTGCGTGTCGTTGTCAGTGATGACTCTGTTTGGCACACCAAAATGGCAGACCCGTCCTTTTAAGAACTTGAAGGCTGACTGAGCAGTCACCTTCCTCACTGCTTCCACCTCCGGCCAGTTTGTGAACTTGTCGATTGCAACGTACAAGTACTCAAAGCCCCCGACAGCGCGGGGGAAAGGGCCGAGTATATCGAGCCCCCAGACCGAGAATGGCCAGGAGAGAGGGATTGTTTGAAGGGCTTGGGCTGGTTGATGAAGCTTCTTTGAATGGAACTAGCACGCTTCACACTTGGTTAATAGTGTCGTCTCATCCTGGAGGGCGGTGGGCCAGAAGAAACCTTGCCGGAACGCCTTCCCGGCAAGGGCCCTCGACCCTATGTGGGAGCCACATATGCCTCCATGTATCTCTGCCAACAGCTCCAGTCCTTCCTCCCGGGGGATGCACTTGAGTTTCACACCGTTCGGCCTTCTCCGGTACAGGACGTCATCAACGAACTGGTACAGGGCAGACCGACGGGATACTTTCTCCGCTTCTTCTTGCTCCTTAGGAAGCTCCCCTGTTTGGAGGAATTGGACGGTATGCTGCGCCCATGCTGGAGACTGGGGCTCGACGGCAAGGACCAAAGGCATCCCTTCCGCCATGGGAGCGGCTGTCTCTACGGCCAGGGCTTGATGCCCTGCCGGAGCTAGTTGCTCTTGGGCAGGCTCAGCGTCCACGGCAGCACCCTTGCCGGCAGCCCCAGGGGGCTCGGTAGGAAAGTACTTGCCGGGACCTGATTTCCTCCGCTTGTTCTGCCCCACTGATGGTTCGAGGGATGGTTGAGTTAACCGGAGCAAAAAGGTACCTGGTTCCACAGGTAGCTTGAATGCGGCACGCTTTGACAGGTAATCAGCAATGTCGTTCTCCGCTCGGGGGATGTGCTCCACCGGGATACCGTCAAAGTGTTCCTCCAGCTTCCTCACCTCATCTACGTAAGCTTCCATCAATGGGCTCTGATAATCCTTGTTGCCTTGCCTGACAACAAGCTGCGAGTCACCCCTGACGATGAGCTTCTTAACTCCGAGGTCTGCCGCGATCCTGAGACCGGCAAGCAATCCCTCGTACTCAGCAGTGTTGTTGGTGGACATCTCCCTAGGGAAGTGCATATGGATCACGTACTTGAGGTGTTCTCCGGTGGGTGCGACGAGCAGCACACCGGCACCGGCGCCTTGCAGCGAGAAAGCCCCATCAAAGTACATGATCCAGTCGCGGTCTGCTTCCTTGCCGGGGAGAGTGGTCTCCTGGATTTCTTCGTCAGACGTCGAGGTCCATTCTGTGATGAATTCCGCCAAGACTCTGCTCTGAATTGTCAAGGTACTTTCAAACTTTAAACCGAAGCTTGACAGCTCCAATGCCCATTCCACAATCCTTTCGGTTGCGTCTGGGTTGTGCAGTATCCGTTGCAACGGGAGGCGGGTGACGACAGTGATCTCGTGGGCTTGGAAGTAGTGACGCAGCTTCCTTGAGGCCATAAGGAGGCCGAAGAGCAATTTTTGCACGCCGGAATACCTCGACCTAGCCCCTGCAAGAGGGAGCTGACAAAGTAAATCGGGTGCTGCATCATCTTCTTCTTCGGCACCACCTCACTCGACTACGCGGGCAGCCTTGGTGGCACCAGATTCTGCCGGGGGTCGCGCCTTGTCGGCACCAGGCCCTGCCGGGGGAATCTTTGGCTTGCCATCCGCTGGTTCTGCCGCCATTGCTGCCTCCTCGTCGACCTCCCTCTGTGCCACTAGTGCGGCGCTGACCACTTGATTCATCACCGTCAGATACAGCAGCAACGGCTCTTGTGGTTTAGGCGCAACCATTATTGGCGTGGAGGAAAGGTATTTCTTAAAATCCTGCAGTGTTGCTTCGGCTTATGGGGTCCACTCTATTGGGCCTTCCTTTTTCAAGATTTTGAAGAAGGGAAGGGCACGCTCGGCGGACTTGGAGATGAATCAGCTCATGGCGGCAACGCAGCCGGTGAGCCGACGCACATCCTTGATTTGCTTGGGCGCCTCGATCTGCTCAATAGCCTTGATCTTGTCTGGGTTTGCCTCGATCCCGCGCTGTGACACAAAGAACCCGAGAAGCTTGCCGGACGGAACACCGAAGACACACTTCTCAGGGTTCAGCTTGAGGTTGATCTTGCGCAGGTTAGCAAATGTCTCTTCCAGATCTTGCACAAGAGTTGGCCCGTCCTTGGTTTTAACCACTATGTCATCCATGTAGGCCTCCATATTTCTATGTAGCTGAGGTTCAAAACCAATTTGGACTGCTCTTGCAAAAGTTGAGCCAGCACTCATCAACCCGAAAGGCATCCGTAAAAAGCAATACGTACCACATGGGGTGATGAATGTTGTCTTCTCTTCATCTTGCCGATGACGCACATGGCTCTTCCCACGGCGGTCGGCGCGCTTCGACTTCTAACTATGTTAGAAGGAGCTTCTTCACGACCCAGCGGCTGGGTGCCATTTTCACCAGTGCTTCGACGAGCGTGCTGAACCCCTTCATCTTGCCGATGACGCATAGGGCTCTTCCCACGACGGTGCCCAGGGGCACCAACGTGGTGACGCTGCTCGGCGCGCACACCATGGGAAGAACGCACGGTGGTCGCCGGTGTAGGCGTCCTGGAGGTCGCCGCGCCGCCCGGAGTCGGCACAACGACGCCCCTGGAGGGCCCCGCGCCACCTGCGGGGGGCCCAGCTCCATCTTTGGATCCGGCGACGTGTAGCCGGTCATCTGGCGCGCGAACGACGCCGCTCGCCAGGCTCCGACTGCCTGGGCGATTCTGGAGCTCGCGGTCCGCCGCCCGGGTCCTGTCTGCGACCGGTCCGCTGCTCGTCCGCACCGGCACGGGCCGTTCGGCTCGCAACAAGCCAACCACCATGGCCGTCTTCTTCTTAGGGTCCATGGCGACGAAGAACTGCTAGGCTAACTACCAGACCCGATTCTCACAATTGCGCCCCTACCTGGCGCGCCAAAGATGTCGGTGTGGAACGACACCTATGGGATCACAAGAATCCCTACTACGGTTGCCGGGGCGCAGGGTTGCAAGGAGAGCAGGGCTAGTAGACAGCACAGGGATCGTTTACCCAGGTTCCGGCCGCGAGGATGCGTAAAACCCTAGTCCTGCTTTGGTGGGTGTATTTCTGGGAGTTCTTGAGCTCTCGAACTAGCTGTGGTCAGTGTGTGGTTCGAAAGAGCCGAATCCTCCTCCAGTATGCCATGGGCCTCCTTTTATAGTTGAATGGGGCAGCCACAGCGACACACAGGAGGTGGAAAGGCGTACAGTGCCCTGAGCTTATCGCTCGTATTACAGGACAAGACGCATTTAATGCATAGCTTAGTTGTCCCCTTGCTTTATTGGGGACGGGGGCGAGGCTCGTCTCGTCCGTCGCCGCTCCTCCTCGCCTTGACACGCGCCCAGGCCAGTGAGGTGCGTGGTGCCATGTAGGCAGTCAGGCAGCTGAGGTGGCGCGGTGGCGGAGCCTTCATGAAGATCTGCATGCCGCCACGCAGGCGCTCGATGAGTTGGCCTGGGAGCTGCATGTTGCCACGCAGGTGGCTGCCCAGCTGGTTGGGCTAGCAGCTGCATGTGAATGGTGGTGGAAGCTTGTTCGGCGCGAGTTTGGCGGTGGCCCCGCTGGCGTCCTTGGCGAGGGTCTTGCCGGGTGGCCCGGCAAGGGTCTTGCCGTGGCGTGCTGTCGTCCCCCGGCAAGGACCTTGCCGGGGGTCTGGTGGCCTTCCTCGGCAGGAATCTTGCCGAGAATCGTCGTCTTCTGATCCTCATCTGATCTTGAATATGTCTTCACAAAGATCTGCATGCCACCACAGAGGTGCCTTCCCGATCCCTGGCCCCATGTTGATGATGGCGTTGGGGGCCGTGGGCTCAAGGGTGGCTCGCTCTGTTGGTGTGGGGCGAGCTATCCCGGCAAGGGTCTTTCCGGGGCCGCTGAGGCCGCCCGGCAAGGGTCTTGCCGGGGGAACCTGCTTCGCCCCTCTACTCTTTGTGGTCTTGGCCTTGGCGTTGCTTTGATTGTCTTGGGCTTCGATCTTACCTTGGCTCACCTCCCGTGTTCTGCTTGGTGTGGTCGTGGGCGCGGCTCCGACTGCCCGTGCACAGGTAAAGGGGTACAAAAGTGTGCCCCTCTTTTTGTACACCGACAGGAGCCCCCTGGCCTGGGCCACACATAAGCGCGACACGTTGTTGGGCCAGGCCCAAAACGGTGCGCGGGCAGGTGGGGCGGTTTTTACCGTGGTAAGACCCTTCGCACGCTCAGCCTCCCACGACCCGTGTGCGCGGCGCGGCGTGGAGGGGCGTGCGTGACGTGGGAGGCATGCGTGGGGTGGTTTCTACACGCATGCGTCATATCGTAGTAAAGAGGCGGCTCGCGCCCTCCCCGTAAAAAGAGGTAGGCGTGGAGGCGCGGCTCATTTACTCAGCGGGGGCGGGGTGCGGTCTTCAAGGCGTCCACTCCCCACGATCACGGGGTGGCGAGAGGTCGCTTCACCCGTCCCCTCAGTTCTGCACGTTTGCCACACGTATTTCATGCGCCCGGGGTGGCAAACGATGGAGGCAGGAAACCCGGTCGTCGCAGGTTGGGGCAGCGGGTCGGTCCTGATTCCCTGCGCCTCCGGTGTCTGGATTGGCCGAGCGGGGCGGCCGAGCCCCAACCCCGTTCCTTTATAAAGAGGGGGAAGGTGTTGGAAATATGCCCTAGAGGCAATAATAAAATGGTTATTATTATATTTCCTTGTTCATGATAATTGTCTATTGTTCGTGCTATAATTGTGTTATCCGAAAATCGTAATACATGTGTGAATACATAGACCACAACATGTCCCTAGTGAGCCTCTAGTTGACTAGCTCGTTGATCAACAGATAGTCATGGTTTCCTGACTATGGACATTGGATGTCATTGATAATGGGATCACATCATTAGGAGAATGATGTGATGGACAAGACCCAATCCTAAGCATAGCACAAGATCGTGTAGTTCGTTTGCTAGAGCTTTTCCAAATGTCAAGTATCATTTCCTTAGACCATGAGATTGTGCAACTCCCGGATACCATAGGAGTGCTTTGGGTGTGCCAAACGTCACAACGTAACTGGGTGGCTATAAAGGTGCACTACGGGTATCTCCGAAAGTGTCTATTGGGTTGGCACGAATCGAGACTGGGATTTGTCACTCTGTATGACGGAGAGGTATCTCTGGGACCACTCGGTAATGCATCATCATAATGAGCTCAATGTGACCAAGTGTTTGGTCGTGGGATCATGTATTACGGTACGAGTAAAGTGACTTGCCGGTAACGAGATTGAACAAGGTATTGGGATACCAACGATCGAATCTCGAGCAAGTAACGTACCGATTGACAAAGGGAATTGTATACGGGATTGATTGAATCCTCGACATCGTGGTTCATCCGATGAGATCATCATGGAACATGTGGGAGACAACATGGGTATCCAGATCCCGCTGTTGGTTATTGACCGGAGAGTCGTCTCGGTCATGTCTGCATGTCTCCCGAACCCGTAGGGTCTACACACTTAAGGTTCGGTGACGCTAGGGTTGTAGAGATACTAGTATGCGGTAACCTGCAAGTTGTTCGGAGTCCCGGATGAGATCCCGGACGTCACGAGGAGTTCCGGAATGGTCCGGAGGTGAAGAATTATATATAGGAAGTCCAGTTTCGGCCACCGGGAAAGTTTTGGGGGTCACCGGTATTGTACCGGGACCACCGGAAGGGTCCCGGGGGTCCACCGGGTGGGGCCACCTATCCCGGAGGGCCCCATGGGCTGAAGTGGGGAAGGGAACCAGCCCCTAGTGGGCTGGTGCGCCGCCCTTGGGCCTCCCCTGCGCCTAGGGTTGGAAACCCTAGGGGTGCGGCGGCGCCCCACTTGACTTGGGGGGCAAGTCCCCCCCCTTGGCCGCCGCCCCCCCCCCCCCCTTGAGAAGGGATCTCTGGGGGCCGGCGCCCCCCTGGACCCCTATATAAAGAGGGGGGAGGGGGCAGCAGCACCCAAGCCCCTGGCGCCTCCCTCTCCCTCCCGTGACACCTCTCCCTCTCGCTGAGCTTGGCGAAGCCCTGCCGAGATCCCCGCTACTTCCACCACCACGCCGTCGTGCTGCCGGATCTCCATCAACCTATCCTTCCCCCTTGCTAGATCAAGAAGGAGGAGACGTCTTCCCCAACCGTACGTGTGTTGATCGCGGAGGTGCCGTCCGTTCGGCGCTCGGTCATCGGTGATTTGGATCACGACGAGTACGACTCCATCAACCCCGTTCACTTGAACGCTTCCGCTCGCGATCTACAAGGGTATGTAGATGCACTCCTCTCTTGTTGCTAGATGACTCCATAGATTGATCTTGGTGATGCGTAGAAAAATTTTAGTTTCTGCTACGATCCCCAACAGTGGCATCATGAGCCAGGTCTATGCATAGTTTCTATGCACGAGTAGAACACAAACTTGTTGTGGGCGTAGATGTTGTCAACTTTCTTGCCACTACTAGTCTTATCTTGTTTCGGCGGCATCGTGGGATGAAGCGGCCCGGACCGACCTTACACGTACGCTTACGTGAGACAGGTTCCACCGACTCACATGCACTAGTTGCATAAGGTGGCTAGCGGGTGTCTGTCTCTCCCACTTTAGTCGAATCGGATTCGATGAAAAGGGTCCTTATGAAGGGTAAATAGAAGTTGGCATATCACGTTGTGGTTTTACGTAGGTAAGAAACGTTCTTGCTAGAAACCTATAGAAGCCACGTAAAAACATGCAACAACAATTAGAGGACGTCTAACTTGTTTTTGCAGCATATGCCTTGTGATGTGATATGGCCAAAAGGATGTGATGAATGAAATATATGTGATGTATGAGATTGATCATGTTCTTGTAATAGGAATCACGACTTGCATGTCGATGAGTATGACAACCGGCAGGAGCCATAGGAGTTGTCTTTATTTTTTTTGTATGACCTGCGTGTCATTGAATAACGCCATGTAAATTACTTTACTTTATTGCTAAACACGTTAGCCATAGAAGTAGAAGTAATCGTTGGCGTGACAACTTCATGAAGACACGATGATGGAGATCATGATGATGGAGATCATGGTGTCATGCCGGTGACGAAGATGATCATGGCGCCCCGAAGATGGAGATCAAAAGGAGCAAAATGATATTGGCCATATCATGTCACTATTTGATTGCATGTGATGTTTATCATGTTTTACATCTTATTTGCTTAGAACGACGGTAGCTTAAATAAGATGATCCCTCGCAATAATTTCAAGAAAGTGTTCCCCCTAACTATGCACCGTTGCGAAGGTTCGTTGTTTCGAAGCACCACGTGATGATCGGGTGTGATAGATTCTAACGTTCGAATACAACGGGTGTAAGCCAGATTTACACACGCAATACACTTAGGTTGACTTGACTAGCCTAGCATGTACAGACATGGCCCCGGAACACGGAAGACCGAAAGGTCGAGCATGAGTCGTATAGAAGATACGATCAACATGAAGATGTTCACCGATGTTGACTAGTCCGTCTCACGTGATGATCGGACACGGCCTAGTTGACTCGGATCATGTTTCACTTAGATGACTAGAGGGATGTCTATCTGAGTGGGAGTTCATTGAATAATTTGATTAGATGAACTTAATTATCATGAACTTAGTCTAAAATCTTTACAATATGTCTTGTAGATCAAATGGCCCATGTTGCCCTCAACTTCGACGCATTCCTAGAGAAAACCAAGCTAAAAGATGATGGCAGCAACTATACGGACTGGGTCCGGAACCTGAGGATCATCCTCATAACTACCAAGAAAGATTATGTCCTAGAAGCACCACTAGGTGACGCACCCATCCCAGAGAACCAAGAAGTTATGAACGCTTGGCAGCAGCGTGTTGATGATTACTCCCTCGTTCAGTGTGGCATGCTTTACAGCTTAGAACTGGGGCTCCAAAAGCGTTTTGAGCAACACGGAGCATATGAGATGTTCGAAGAGCTGAAAATGGTTTTCCAAGCTCATGCCTGGGTCGAGAGATATGAAGTCTCCGACAAGTTCTTCAGTTGTAAGATGGAGTAAAATAGTTCTGTCAGTGAGCACATACTCAAAATGTCTGGGTTACACAACCGCTTGACTCAGCTGGGAGTTAATCTCCCGGATGACGCGGTCATTGACAGAATCCTTCAGTCGCTTCCACCGAGCTACAAGAGCTTTGTGATGAACTTCAATATGCAGGGGATGGAAAAGACCATTCCTGAGGTATATTCAATGCTGAAATCAGCGGAGGTGGAGATCAAAAAGGAACATCAAGTGTTGATGGTGAATAAAATCACTAAGTTCAAGAAAGGCAAGGGTAAGAAGAACTTCAAGAAGGACGGCAAGGGAGTTGCCGCGCCCGGTAAGCCAGTTGCCGGGAAGAAGCCAAAGAATGGACCCAAGCCTGAGACTGAGTGCTTTTATTGCAAGGGAAGTGGTCACTGGAAGCGGAACTGCCCCAAGTACTTAGCGGACAAGAAGGCCGGCAACACCAAAGGTATATGTGATATACATGTTATTGATGTGTACCTTACCAGCACTCGTAGTAGCTCCTGGGTATTTGATACCGGTGCGGTTGCTCATATTTGTAACTCAAAGCAGGAGCTGCAGAATAAACGGAGACTGGCAAAGGACGAGGTGACGATGCGCGTCGGGAATGGTTCCAAGGTCGATGTGATCACCGTCGGCACGCTACCTCTACATTTACCTACGGGATTAGTTTTAAACCTCAATAATTGTTATTTAGTGCCAGCTTTCAGCATGAACATTGTATCTGGATCTCGTTTAATGCGAGATGACTACTCATTTAAATCCGAGAATAATGGTTGTTCTATTTATATGAGAGATATGTTTTATGGTCATGCCCCGCTGGTCAATGGTTTATTCTTAATGAATCTCGAACGTGATATTACACATATTCATAGTGTGAATACCAAAAGATGTAAAGTTGATAACGATAGTCCCACATACTTGTGGCACTGCCGCCTTGGTCACATTGGTGTCAAGCGCATGAAGAAGCTCCATGCTGATGGACTTTTAGAGTCTCTCGATTATGAATCATTTGACACATGCGAACCATGCCTCATGGGCAAAATGACCAAGACTCCGTTCTCCGGAACAATGGAGCGAGCAACCAACTTATTAGAAATCATACATACTGATGTGTGTGGTCCAATGAGTGTTGAGGCTCGCGG
The DNA here is from genome assembly GCF_018294505.1 of Triticum aestivum. Lineage (NCBI taxonomy): Eukaryota > Viridiplantae > Streptophyta > Magnoliopsida > Poales > Poaceae > Triticum > Triticum aestivum. The sequence continues at coordinate 464,209,898 of NC_057805.1, read as the reverse complement.
GGGCTATCATTATGTTCTCACTCTCACTGATGACTTGAGTAGATATGGGTATGTCTACCTAATGAAACACAAGTCTGAGACCTTTGAAAAGTTCAAGGAATTTCAGAGTGAGGTTGAGAATCAACGTGACAGAAAAATAAAGTTCTTACGATCAGATCGTGGAGGGGAATATTTGAGTCACGAATTTGGCACACACTTAAGGAAATGTGGAATAGTTTCACAACTCACGCCGCCTGGAACACCTCAGCGAAATGGTGTGTCCGAACGTCGTAATCACACTCTATTGGATATGGTGCGATCTATGATGTCTCTTACCGATCTACCGCTCTCATTTTGGGGCTATGCTTTAGAGACTGCCGCATTCACTTTAAATAGGGCTCCGTCGAAATCCGTTGAGACGACACCGTATGAATTATGGTTTGGGAAGAAACCTAAGCTGTCGTTTCTTAAAGTTTGGGGATGCGATGCTTATGTCAAGAAACTTCAACCTGAAAAGCTCGAACCCAAGTCGAAAAAATGCGTCTTCATAGGATACCCTAAGGAAACCATTGGGTATACCTTCTACCTCAGATCCGAAGGCAAGATCTTCGTTGCTAAGAACGGGTCCTTTCTGGAGAAAGAGTTTCTCTCGAAAGAAGTAAGTGGGAGGAAAGTGGAACTTGATGAAGTACTACCTCTTGAACCGGAAAGTAGCACAGCTCAGGAAGATGTTCCTGTGGTGCCTGCACTGACTAGAGAGGAAGCTAATGATGATGATCAAGGTACTTCGGATCAAGTTACTACTGAACTTCGTAGGTCCACGAGGACACGTTCCACACCAGAGTGGTATGGCAACCCTGTCCTGGAAATCATGTTGTTAGACAACGGTGAACCTTCGAACTTGAAGAAGCAATGGCGGGCCCAGATTCCAACAAATGTCTTGAAGCCATGCAATCCGAGATAGGATCCATGTATGAAAACGAAGTATGGACTTTGACTGACTTGCCCGATGATCGGCGAGCCATAGAAAATAAATGGATCTTTAAGAAGAAGACAGACGCGGATGGTAATGTGACCATCTATAAGGCTCGACTTGTCGCTAAGGGTTATCGACAAGTTCAAGGGGTTGACTACGATGAGACTTTCTCACCCGTAGCGAAGTTGAAGTCCGTCCGAATCATGTTAGCAATTGCCGCATTCTATGATTATGAGATATGGCAGATGGACGTCAAAACGGCATTCCTTAACGGCTTTCTTAAGGAAAAATTGTATATGATGCAGCCGGAAGGTTTTGTCGATCCTAAGAATGCTAACAAGGTATGCAAGCTCCAGCGCTCCATATATGGGCTGGTGCAAGCATCTCGGAGTTGGAACATTCGATTTGATGAGATGATCAAAGCGTTTGGGTTTACACAGACTTATGGAGAATCCTGTGTTTACAAGAAAGTGAGTGGGAGCTCTGTAGCATTTCTCATATTATATGTGGATGACATATTGTTGATGGGAAATGATATAGAATTCTTGGGAAGCATAAAGGCCTACTTGAACAAGTGTTTTTCAATGAAGGACCTTGGAGAAGCTGCTTATATATTAGGCATCAAGATCTATAGAGATAGATCAAGACGCCTCATTGGTCTTTCACAAAGTACGTACCTTGACAAGATATTGAAGAAGTTCAATATGGATCAGTCCAAGAAGGGGTTCTTGCCTGTATTGCAAGGTGTGCAATTGAGCACGGCTCAATGCCCGACCACAGCAGAAGATAGAGAAAAGATGAGTGTCGTCCCCTATGCCTCGGCCATAGGGTCTATTATGTATGCCATGTTGTGTACCAGACCTGATGTAAACCTTGTCGTAAGTTTGGTAGGAAGGTACCAAAGTAATCCCGGCATGGAACACTGGACATCGGTCAAGAACATCCTGAAGTACCTGAAGAGGACTAAGGATATGTTTCTCGTTTATGGAGGTGACGAAGAGCTCGTCGTAAAGGGTTACGTCGATGCTAGCTTCGACACAGATCTGGATGACTCTAAGTCACAAACCGGATACGTGTATATTTTGAATGGTGGGGCAGTAAGCTGGTGCAGTTGCAAGCAAAGCGTTGTGGCGGGATCTACATGTGAAGCGGAATACATGGCGGCCTCAGAGGCAGCACAAGAAGCAATCTGGGTGAAGGAGTTCATTACCGACCTAGGAGTTATTCCCAATGCATCGGGCCCGATGACTCTCTTCTGTGACAACACTGGAGCTATTGCCCTTGCCAAGGAGCCCAGGTTTCACAGGAAGACCAGGCATATCAAGCGTCACTTCAACTCCATTCATGAAAATGTTCAAAATGGAGACATAGATATTTGTAAAGTACATACGAACCTGAATGTGGTAGATCCGTTGACTAAACCTCTCCCTAGAGCAAAACATGATCAACACCAGAACTCTATGGGTGTTCGATTCATCACAATGTAACTAGATTATTGACTCTAGTGCAAGTGGGAGACTGTTGGAAATATGCCCTAGAGGCAATAATAAAATGGTTATTATTATATTTCCTTTATAAAGAGGGGGAAGGTGTTTGGATTGGCCGAGCGGGGCGGCCAAGCCCCAACCCTGTTCCTTTATAAAGAGGGGGAAGGTGTTGGAAATATGCCCTAGAGGCAATAATAAAATGGTTATTATTATATTTCCTTGTTCATGATAATTGTCTATTGTTCATGCTATAATTGTGTTATCCGGAAATCGTAATACATGTGTGAATACATAGACCACAACATGTCCCTAGTGAGCCTCTAGTTGACTAGCTCGTTGATCAACAGATAGTCATGGTTTCCTGACTATGGACATTGGATGTCATTGATAACGGGATCACATCATTAGGAGAATGATGTGATGGACAAGACCCAATCCTAAGCATAGCACAAGATCGTGTAGTTCGTTTGCTAGAGCTTTTCCAAATGTCAAGTATCATTTCCTTAGACCATGAGATTGTGCAACTCCCGGATACCATAGGAGTGCTTTGGGTGTGCCAAACGTCACAACGTAACTGGGTGGCTATAAAGGTGCACTACGGGTATCTCCGAAAGTGTCTGTTGGGTTGGCACGAATCGAGACTGAGATTTGTCACTCCGTATGACGGAGAGGTATCTCTGGGCCCGCTCGGTAATGCATCATCATAATGAGCTCAATGTGACCAAGTGTTTGGTCACGGGATCATGCATTACGATACGAGTAAAGTGACTTGCCGGTAACGAGATTGAACAAGGTATTGGGATACCGACGATCGAATCTCGGGCAAGTAACATACCGATTGACAATGGGAATTGTATATGGGATTGATTGAATCCTCGACATCGTGGTTCATCTGATGAGATCATCGTGGAACATGTGGGAGCCAACATGGGTATCCAGATCCCGCTGTTGGTTATTGACCGGAGAGTCGTCTCGGTCATGTCTGCATGTCTCACGAACCCGTAGGGTCTACACACTTAAGGTTCGGTGATGCTAGGGTTGTAGAGATACTAGTATGCGGTAAACCGAAAGTTGTTCGGAGTCCTGGATGAGATCCCGGACATCACGAGGAGTTCCGGAATGGTCCGGAGGTGAAGAATTATATATAGGAAGTCCAGTTTCGGCCACCGGGAAAGTTTCGGGGGTCACCGGTATTGTACCGGGACCACCGGAAGGGTCCCGGGGGTCCATCGGGTGGGGCCACCTATCCCGGAGGGCCCCATGGGCTGAAGTGGGGAAGGGAACCAGCCCCTGGTGGGCTGGTGCGCCCCCCTTGGGCCTCCCCTGCGCCTAGGGTTGGAAACCCAAGGGGTGGGGGCGCCCCACTTGACTTGGGGGCAAGTCCCCCCCTTGGCCGCCCCCCCCCTTGAGATGGGATCTCTGGGGGCCGGCGCCCCCCCTGGACCCCTATATAAAGAGGGGGGAGGGAGGGCAGCAGCACCCAAGCCCCTGGCGCCTCCCTCTCCCTCCTGTGACACCTCTCCCTCTCGCTGAGCTTGGCGAAGCCCTGCCGAGATCCCCGCTACTTCCACCACCACGCCGTCGTGCTGCTGGATCTCCATCAACCTCTCCTTCCCCCTTGCTGGATCAAGAAGGAGGAGACGTCTTCCCCAACCGTACGTGTGTTGAACGCGGAGGTGCCGTCCATTCGGCGCTTGGTCATCGGTGATTTGGATCACGACGAGTACGACTCCATCAACCCCATTCACTTGAACGCTTCCGCTCGCGATCTACAAGGGTATGTAGATGCACTCCTCTCTCGTTGCTAGATGACTCCATAGATTGATCTTGGTGATGCGTAGAAAAAATTTAATTTCTGCTACGATCCCAACAGAAGGGGGGATGGCATCCCGCATTCTTCCATCTTCTATCTCCTCCTGCTTCTGCTTCTTCCTCTCACCCGCCATGGAGAAGGGGAATCCTGGTCCCTCAACGGTGGCGGCGAGGGTCGCCGTTCGACAGCGCGTCGCTCCTCCTCCTGAGCCCGCGGTGGTGGAACCGGCCGCGAGGGGAAGGGGGAGGGGGCGAGGCCGTGGGCGAGGCCGGGGCAGAGGCCATAGCGCTCGGGGAAGAGGAGGACGGGGCGGCACGCCGGCCTTGCCCTGCCAATGATGCACTTCCCGATGGAGGGCCACGTTGAAGACCAGCCTTGCGAATTCTTCACCAGGCTGCGCCGGCCTCCGCGTCGTCGTCTTCGTCTCCCCGCCCCGTTTGCTCGGGTGATGGAGCATGACCCGCCCCAGACTCTCAGATTGCACATGAGGGGCTGTGGGAACGGGGGCACGCGGGTTGACGTCGACTTCCCGGCTCCTCGGGTTATGTACCTCCGTCGTGGATGGAAGACATTCGCCCGCATCCACAGCCTGACGGCGGGGCTCGTCCTCTATTTCAAATTAATGGAGGACGGCCTGCTCTCCGTCAAGGTCTTCAGAGAGTTTGGAACTTGCCTGAAACGCTGCGTGGAGAGCTCCTCTGATGGAGATTCCGACGATGGAAGCTCTTCCTCGAGAGAAAGTGACGAGGAGGACAGCGGGGATGAGTCCGACTAGGCGTCGGACACCCCGCGCCTGGGCGGGTGCGGCAGCAGCAGCATCTGCACCTGGCCGCTCCTCCGGCAGGGTTTTGCCGGGGGCGGGGCCAGCTCCTTGAACTTCTCGGGGCCGTCTCCTTGGGCGGCTGGCGTCGGGAGGTTGTGGAAGAGGAAGAGGGCGGGCGGCAAGGCCGTCAACTCAGAGTACGCGGGCACCGACGCCTTCATCGCGTATTGCCGGTCCTGCCGCCTCGTCTTCCAGCTCCTTCCCGGCACCGTCATCACCGGCCCGCCTGTGGGCGGCTACCGAGGTGTTCTCTTGGTGCTTTCTGCCTCTTGTAGCTTGCCTAGGCACCCCTTTTGCCCTCTCGCCTCCTTGACCTGCCTCCTGAGGAGAGGGACAAGAAAGGGATCACGGGCACCTTATCTCTTTTTTTAATCTGTAAGCCTGCGGGCCTTGTTAAATTTAAAGCTTGTAATCCCCTTTGTCCATGTTTTTCATTTCGTACGAACTGTACCTGTATGGGATGTTTTTAATGAAAAAGGGATGCTTGCCGGGCTTTTCGTTCGTGGGTAAATCCCGCGACAAGGAGCGAATCCTCGTTATTGTTTAGGATAAATGTTTTTCGCCTGGCAACAGGCCTTGCCGTTCCCCCCACTCCATTCGACCATTCTCGCGCTCTTGGCAGAGGCAGGGATGAAGTGGGCTTTAGGCTCCTCGTCCCACCTCTTTGCCGCCGCGGCTACAACCAAATCCGGACCTAGGAAATAATCCTTAGGTATGGGAAAAAGGGGAGCACGGCAGCCTAGAGATAGAAACGAGGCTTCACATGCCCCAGTCCTGTTTCGAAATGTATGACAGGGGATAAAAAGACGTATCTAGATCTACAGCCCCCGGCAGTCTTATCTTGCCGCGGTTGGATCCTCGTGCTTGTAGCCCCCGGCAACTCTGGTTTGCCGGGGTCGGGACGCCGGTCCGTTTCCTTTCTTCCAAGTAGCTCGGCAGAAGTGCTCATGTGCCCTGCGAACCAAAACAGGACAGAAGAGGAATAGATAGACGCGCACTCGACCTCTAAGCTAGGGGTTAGTCGCTGCTGAACACTATCAACCCTAACCGAGGAAGAGACTCGATCTAGCATGCATGCTATGACTTAGGGCGCCAGTGCTTCATTTATTTATGCTCAGGGTCTGCGCCTGGCTTTGTACAAAGGGTCACATGCCTTGCCGGCAAAGCTTGTACAAAAGGTGGCTTGCCGGGAGGCCCGGCAAGCCGCGCCTTACGGGTAAAACTTGCGAAGATGCTCGATGTTCCAGGAGTTGCTCACTGGGACGGCGTCCTCAGTCTCCAGGCGGACTGCGCTAGGCCTGGTGACTCGCATTACCCGATAAGGGCCTTCCCACTTCGGCGTCAACTTGTTGGAATTCTTGGCCGACTGAACGCGCCGAAGAGCAAGGTCGCCTTCCTCAAAGCTTCGGGCATGAAGCTTGCGGCTATGGTAGTGGCGCAAGGCTTGCTGGTAGCGTGCCGCTCTCACAGCCACCCGAATACGATCTTCCTCAAGGAGCGTCGCGTCATCTTGGCGCAACAGCTCTTGCTCAAGCTCATCATAAGCGAGCACTCGAGGTGACCCGTATATGAGTTCCGTGGGAGAACTGCTTCTGCCCCGTATACCAGGGCAAAAGGTGTCTGGCCGGTGGCTCGATTTGGCGTCGTTCTGATCGACCAAAGAACCGCCGGCAACTCATCAATCCAGCGCCTTCCACTCTTGTGCAGCTTGTGAAAGGTCTTCGTTCTCAAGCCTCGCAATACATCAACATTTGCCCTCTCCGCTTGGCCGTTGCTCCGTGGATGTGCCACGGAAGCAAAAACAGACCTTGCTCCGAGGTCTTGGATGTACTGCATGAAGGTGTGGCTTGTGAACTGCGTGCCGTTGTCGGTGATGACTCTGTTTGGCACACCAAAACGGCAGACCAGTCCTTTGAAGAATTGACGGCTGACTGAGCAGTCACCTTCCTCACTAATTCCACCTCCGGCCACTTTGTGAACTTGTCGACTGCAACATACAAGTACTCAAAGCCCCCGACAGCGCGGGGGAAAGGGCCGAGTATATCGAGCCCCCAGACCGAGAATGGCCAGGAGAGAGGGATTGTTTGAAGGGCTTGGGCTGGTTGATGAAGCTTCTTTGAATGGAACTGGCACGCTTCACACTTGGTTACTAGTGCCGTCGCATCTTGCAGGGCGGTGGGCCAGAACAAACCTTGCCGGAACGCCTTCCCGGCAAGGGCCCTCGACCCTATATGGGAGCCACATATGCCTCCATGTATCTCCGCCAACAGATCCAGTCCTTCCTCCCGGGGGATGCACTTGAGTTTCACACCGTTCGGCCTTCTCCGGTACAGGACGTCATCGACGAACTGGTACAGGGCGGACCGACGAGCTACTTTCTCCGCTTCTTCCTGCTCCTTAGGAAGCTCCCCTATTTGGAGGAATTGGACAGTATGCTGCGCCCATGCTGGAGCCTAGGGCTCGACGGCAAGGACCAAAGGCATCCCTTCCGCCATGGGAGCGACTGTCTCTACGGCCAAGGTTTGACGCCCTGCCAGAGCCAGTTGCTCTTGGGCAGGCTCAGCGTCCGCGGCAGCACCCTTGCCGGCAGCCCCAGGGGGCTCGGTAGGAAAGTACTTGCCGGGACCTGATTTCCTCCGCTTGTTCTGCCCCGCTAATGGTTCGACGGATGGTTGAGTTAACCGGAGCAAAAAGGTACCTGGTTCCACAGGTAGCTTGAATGCGGCACGCTTTGACAGGTAATCAGCGATGTCGTTCTCCGCTCGGGGGACGTGCTCCGCCTGGATACCGTCAAAGCGTTCCTCCAGCTTCCTCACCTCATCTACGTAAGCTTCCATCAATGGGCTCTGATAATCCTTGTTGACCTGCCTGACAACAAGCTACGAGTCACCCCTGACGATGAGCTTCTTAGCTCCGAGGTCTGCCGCGATCCTGAGACCGGCAAGCAATCCCTCGTACTCAGCAGTGTTGTTGGTGGACATCTCCCTGGGGAAGTGCATCTGGATCACGTACTTGACGTGTTCTCCGGTGGGTGCGACGAGCAGCACACCGGCACCGGCGCCTTGCAGCGAGAAAGCCCCATCAAAGTACATGATCCAGTCGCAGTCTGCTTCCTTGCCGGGGAGAGTGGTTTCCTGGATTTCTTCGTCAGACGTCGAGGTCCATTCTGCGATGAATTCCGTCAAGACTCTGCTCTGAATTGTCAAGGTACTTTCAAACTTTAAACCGAAGCTTGACAGCTCCAATGCCCATTCCACAATCCTTTCGGTTGCGTCTGGGTTGTGCAGTATCCGTTGCAACGGGAGGCGGGTGACGACAGTGATATCGTGGGCTTGGAAGTAGTGACGCAGCTTCCTTGAGGCCATAAGGAGGCCGAAGAGCAATTTTTGCACGCCGGAATACCTCGACCTAGCCCCCTGCAAGAGAGAGCTGACAAAGTAAACCGGGTGCTGCATCATCTTCTTCTTCGGCACCACCTCACTCGACTGTGCGGGCACTGCCTTGGTGGCACCAGATTCTGCCGGGGGCCGCGCCTTGTCGGCACCAGGCCCTGCCGGGGGAATCTTTGGCTTGCCATCCGCTGGTTCTGCCGCCATTGCTGCCTCCTCCTCGACCTCCCTCTATGCCACTAGTGCGGCGCTGACCACTTGATTCTTCACCGCCAGATACAGCAGCAACGGCTCTTGTGGTTTAGGCACAACCAGTATTGGCGTGGAGGAAAGGTATTTCTTTAGATCATGCAGTGCTGCCTCGGCTTCTGGGGACCACTCTATTGGGCCTGCCTTTTTCAAGATTTTGAAGAAGGGAAGGGCGCGCTCGGCGGACTTGGAGATGAATCGGCTCATGGGGGCAACGCAGCCGGTGAGCCGACGCACATCCTTGATTTGCTTGTGCGCCTCGATCTGCTCAATAGCCTTGATCTTGTATGGGTTTGCCTCGATCCCGCGCTGTGACACAAAGAACCCGAGAAGCTTGCTGGACGGAACACCGAAGACACACTTCTCAGGGTTCAGCTTGAGGTTGATCTTGCACAGGTTAGCAAATGTCTCTTCCAGATCTTGCACAAGAGTTGGCCCATCCTTGGTTTTGACCACTATGGCATCCATGTAGGCCTCCATATTTCTATGGAGCTGAGGTTCAAAACCAATTTGGACTGCTCTTGCGAACGTTGAGCCAGCACTCTTCAACCCGAAGGGCATCCGTAAAAAGCAATACGTACCACATGGGGTGATGAATGATGTCTTCTCTTCATCTTGCTGATGACGCACAGGGCTCTTCCCACGGCGGTCGGCGCGCTTCGACTTCTAACTATGTTAGAAGGAGCTCCGTCACGACCCAGCGGCTGCGTGCCATTTTCACCAGTGCTTCAGCGAGCGTGCTGAACCCCTTCATCTTGCCGATGACACACAGGGCTCTTCCCACGGCGGTGCCCAGGGTCACCAACGTGGTGACGCTGCTCGGCACGCACACCATGGGAAGAACGCGCGGTGGTCACCGGTGTAGGCGTCCTGGAGGTCGCCGCGCCGCCCGGAGTCGGCACAACGACGCCCCTGGAGGGCCTCGCGCCGCCTGCGGGGGGGGGGGGCAGCTCCGTCTTTGGATCCTGCGACATGTAGCCGGTCGTCTGGCGCGCGAACGACACCGCTCGCCAGGCTCCGACTGCCTGGGCGATGCTGGTGCTCGCGGGCCGCGGCCCGGGTCCTGTCTTCGACCAATCCGCTGCTCGTCCGCACCGGCACGGGCCGTTCGGCTCCCAACGAGCCGACCGCTGTGGCCGTCTTCTTCTTAGGGGCCATGGCGACGAAGAACTGCTAGGCTAACTACCAGACCAGATTCTCACAATTGCGCCCCCTACCTGGCGCGACAAAGATGTCGGTGTGGAACGACACCTATGGGATCACAAGAATCCCTACTATGGTTGCCGGGGCGCAGGGTTGCGAGGAGAGCAGGGCTAGTAGACAACACAGGGATCGTTTACCCAGGTTCGGGCCGCGAGGATGCGTAAAACCCTAGTCCTGCTTTGGTGGGTGTATTTCTCAGAGTTCTTGAGCTCTCAAACTAGTTGTGGTCAGTGCGTGGTTCGAAAGAGCCGAATCCTCCTCCAGTATGCCATGGGCCTCCTTTTATAGTTGAAAGGGGCAGCCACAGCGACACACAGGAGGTGGAAAGGCATACAGTGCCCTGAGCTTATCGCTTGTATTACAAGACAAGACACGTTTAATGCATAGCTTAGGTGTCCCCTTGCTTTATTGGGGACGGGGGCGAGGCCCGTCCCGTCCGTCGCCGCTCCTCCTCGCCTTGACACGCGCCCTGGCCAGTGAGGTGCGTGGTGCCATGTGTTGGGGAACGTAGCAGAAATTCAAAATTTTCTACGCATCACCAAGATCAATCTATGGAGTAATCTAGCAACAAGGGGAAGGGGAGTGCATCTACATACCCTTGTAGATCGTGATGCGGAAGCGTTGCAAGAACGCGGATGAAGGAGTCGTACTCGTAGCGATTCAGATCGCGGTTGATTCCGATCTAAGCGCCGAACCACGGCGCCTCCGCGTTCAACACACGTGCAGCCCGGTGACGTCTCCCACGCCTTGATCCAGCAAGGAGAGAGGGAGAGGTTGGGGAAGACTCCGTCCAGCAGCAGCACGACGGCATGGTGGTGATGGAGGAGCGTGGAAATCCCGCAGGGCTTCGCCAAGCACCGCGGGAGAGGAGGAGGGAGAGAGGTAGGGCTGCGCCAAGAGAGACAGGAAAACTCATGTGTTGGGCAGCCCTAGACCTCAACTATATATAGGGAGGGAGGGGCCGCGCCCCCTCTAGGGTTCCCACCCTAAGGGGTGGCGGCCAGCCCTAGATCCCATCTAGGGGGGCGGCCAAGGGGGGAAGAGAGGGGGGCGCCACAAGGGTGGGCCTTAAGGCCCATCTGGACCTAGGGTTTGCCCCCTCCCACTCTCCCTGCGCCTTGGGCTTTGGTGGGGGGGGCGCACCAGCCCACCTGGGGCATGTCCCCTCCCACACTTAGCCCACACAGCCTTCTGGGGCTGGTGGCCCCACCTGGTGGACCCCCGGGACCCTCCCGGTGGTCTCGATACATTAACGATAGCACCCGAGACTTTTCCGGTGACCAAAACAGGACTTCCCATATATAAATCTTTACCTCCGGAACTCCTCGTGACGTCCGGGACCTCATCCGGGACTCCGAACAACATTCGGTAACCACGTACATGCTTTCCCTATAACCCTAGCGTCATCGAACCTTAAGCGTGTTGACCCTACGGGTTCGGGAACCATGCAGACATGACCGAGACGTTCTCCGGTCAATAACCAACAGCGGGATCTGGATACCCATGTTGGCTCCCACATGTTCCATGATGATCTCATCGGATGAACCACGATGTTGGGGATTCAATCAATCCCGTATGCAATTCCCTTTGTCTATCGGTATGTTACTTGCCCGAGATTCGATCGTCGGTATCCCGATACCTTGTTCAATCTCGTTACCGGCAAGTCTCTTTACTCGTTCCGTAACTCACATCATCCCGTGATCAACTCCTTGGTCACATTGTGCACATTATGATGATGTCCTACCGAGTGGGCCCAGAGATACCTCTCCGTTTACACGGAGTGACAAATCCCAGTCTCGATTCGTGCCAACCCAACGGACACTTTCGGAGATACCTGTAGTGCACCTTTATAGCCACCCAGTTACGTTGTGACGTTTGGTACACCCAAAGCATTCCTACGGTATCCGGGAGTTGCACAATCTCATGGTCGAAGGAAATGATACTTGACATTAGAAAAGCTCTGAGCAAACGAACTACACGATCTTGTGCTAGGCTTAGGATTGGGTCTTGTCCATCACATCATTCTCCTAATGATGTGATCTCGTTATCAACGACATCCAATGTCCATGGTCAGGAAACCGTAACCATCTATTGATCAATGAGCTAGTCAACTAGAGGCTTACTAGGGACATGGTGTTGTCTATGTATCCACACAAGTATCTGAGTTTCCTATCAATACAATTCTAGCATGGATAATAAACGATTATCATGAACAAGGAAATATAATAATAACCAATTTATTATTGCCTCTAGGGCATATTTCCAACAGTCTCCCACTTGCACTAGAGTCAATAATCTAGTTCACATCACCATGTGATTAACATTCACAGGTTACATCACCATGTGACCAACATCTAAAGAGTTTACTAGAGTCAACAATCTAGTTCACATCACTATGTGATTAACACTCAATGAGTTCTGGTTTGATCATGTTATGCTTGTGAGAGAGGTTATTAGTCAACGGGTCTGAACCTTTCAGATCCGTGTGTGCTTTACGAATATCTATGTCATCTTGTGGATGCTACCACGCGCTATTTGGAGCCTTTTCAAATAACTGCTCTACTATACGAATCCGGTTTACTACTCAGAGTCATCCGGATTAGTGTCAAAGTTCGCATCGACGTAACCCTTTACGACGAACTCCTTTTCACCTCCATAATCGAGAAAACTCCTTAGTCCACTAGATACTAAGGATAAGTTCGACCGCTGTCATGTGATCCATTCCCGGATCACTATTGTACCCCTTGACCAACTCATGGCAAGGCACACTTCATGTGCGGTACATAGCATAGCATAGTGTAGAGCCTACGTCTGAAGCATAGGGGACGACCTTCGTCCTTTCTCTCTCTTCTGCTGTGGTTAGGTCTTGAGTCTTACTCAATACTCACACCTTGTAACACAGCCAAGAACTCCTTCTTTGCTAATCTATTTGAACTCTTCCAAAATCATGTCAAGGTGTGTGTTCTTTGAAAGTATCATCAGGCGTCTTGATCTATCTCTATAGATCTTGATGCCCAATATGTAAGCAGCTTTATCCAGGTCTTCCTTTGAAAAACTCCTTTCAAACAACCCTTTATGCTTTCCAGAAATTTCACATCATTTCGGATCAACAATATGTCATTCACATATACTTATCAAAAATGTTGTAGCGCTCCCACTCACTTTATTGTAAATACAAGTTTCTAACAAACTTTGTATAAACCCAAAAACTTTGATCACTCCATCAAAGCATATATTCTGACTCCGAGATGCTTGCTCTAGTCCATGGAAGGATCGCTGGAGCTAGCATACCTTTTAGCATCCTTAGGATCGACAAAATCTTTCTGATTGTATCACATACAACATTTCCTTACGCAAACTGGTAAGGAAACTTGTTTTGACATCCATCTGCCAGATTTCACAAATGCAGCTAATGCTAACATGATTCCGACGGACTTAAGCATCGCTACGGATGAGAAAATCTCATCGTAGTCAACTCCTTGAACTTGTGGAAATACTCTTTGCCACAAGTAGAGCTTCATAGACGGTAACATTACTGTCCACGTCCGTCTTCTTCTCAAAGATCCATTTATCTCAGATTTCATGGCTTCTAACCATTTGTCGGAATATGGGCCCACCATCGCTTCTCCATAGCTCGTAGGTTCAGTATTGTCCAACAACATGATATCTCAGACAGGATCACGTACCACTCTGAAGTAGCACGCATCCTCGTCGTCCTACGAGGTTTGGTAGTGACTTGATCCGAAGTTTCATGATCACTATCATAAGCTTCCACTTCAATTGGTGTAGGTGCCACAGGAACAACTTCCTGTGCCCTTCTACACACTAGTTGAAGTGACGGTTCAATAACCTTATCAAGTCTCCACCATCCTCCCACTCAATTCTTTCGAGAGAAACTTTTCCTCGAGAAAGGACCTGTTTTTAGAAACAATTACTTTTGCTTCTAGATCTGAAATAGGAGGTATACCCAACTGTTTTTGGGTATTCTATGAAGACGCATTTATCCGCTTTGGGTTCGAGCTTATCAGCCTGAAACTTTTTCACATAAGCTTCGCAGCCCCAAACTTTTAAGAAACGACAACTTAGGTTTCTCTAAACGGTGTCATCTCAACGGAATTGCATGGTGCCCTATTTAAAGTGAATGCGGTTGTCTCTAATGCCTAACCCATAAACGATAGTGGTAATTCGATAAGAAACATCATGGTATGCACTATATCCAATAGGGTGCAGTTATGATGTTCGGACACACCATCACACTATGGTGTTCCAGGCGGTGTTAATTGTGAAACACTTTCCACAATGTCTTAGTTGTGTGCCAAACTCGTAACTCAGATACTCATCTCTATGACCATATCACAGACATTTTATCCTCTTGTCACGACGATCTTCAACTTCACTCTGAAATTACTTGAACCTTTCAATAATTCAGACTTGTGTTTCATCAAGTAAATACACTCAGCATCTACTCAAATCATCTGTGAAGTTAGAACTTAATGATATCCACTGGATGCCTCAGCACTCATTGGACTGCACACATCAAAATGTATTACATCCAACAAGTTGCTCTCTTGTTCCATCTTACTAAAAACGAGGCTTTTTAGTCATTTTCCCATGTGGTATGATTTGCATGTCTCAAGTGATTCAAAATCAAGTGAGTCCAAACGATCCATCTGCATGGAGTTTCATCATGCATATATACCATAAGACAAGGTTCGCATGTCTCAATCTTTTCAAAAAATGACTGAGTCCAAAGATCCATCTACATGGAGCTTCTTCATGCGTTATATACCAATATGACTCAAATGGCAGTGCCACAAGTATGTGGTACTATCATTACTATTTTATATCTTTTGGCACAAACATGTGTATCACTGCGATCGAGATTCATTTTAGGTGCAAGACCATTGAAGGTATTATTCAAATAAACAGAGTAACCATTATTCTCCTTAAATGAATAACCGTATTGCGATAAACATAATCCCATCATGTTTATGCTCAACGCAAACACCAAATAACAATTATTTAGGTTTAACACCAATCTCGATGGTAGAGGCAGCATGCGATGCTTGATCACATCAACCTTGGAAACACTTCCAACATACATCGTCATCTCACCTTTAGCTAGTCTCCATTTATTCCGCAGCTTTTATTTCGAGTTACTAACACTTAGCAACCGAACCGGTATCTAATACCCTGGTGTTGCTAGGAGTACTAGTAAAGTACACATTCATATAATGTATATCCAATATACTTCTGTCGACCTTGCCTGCCTTCTCATCTACCAAGTATCTAGGGTAGTTCCGCTTCAGTGACCGTTCCCCTCATTACAGAAGCACTTAGTCTCGGGTTTGGGTTCAACCTTGGGATCCTTCACTAGAGCAGCAAATGATTTGCTGTTTCATGAAGTATCCCTTTTGCCCTTGCCCTTCTAGAAACTAGTGGGTTTACTAACCATCAACAATTGATGCTCCTTCTTGATTTCTACTTTCGCGGTGTCAAACATCGCGAGTTGCTCAAGGATGATCATCTATCCTTGATATTTATAGTTCATCACGAAACTCTAATAGCTTGGTGGCAGTGATTATGGAGAACCATCACTATCTCATCTGGAAGATTAACTCCCACTCGATTCAAGTGATTGTAGTACTCAGACAATCTGAGCACATGCTCAACGATTGAGCTTTTCTCCCTTAGTTTGCAGGCTTAAGAAATTTGTCAGAGGTCTCATACCTCTTGACGTGGGCACTAGTCTAAAATCCCAATTTCAGTCTTCGGAACATCTCATATGTTCTGCGACGTTTCAAAAAACGTCTCTTGTGCCACAATTCTAAACCGTTAGCATTACGCACTGAACTATCACGTAGTCATCAAAACGTGTATGTCAGATGTTTCGTAACATCTACAGACGACGCTGAGGTCCAGCACACCGACCGGTGCATTAAGGACATAAGCCTTCTGTGCAGCAATGAGGACAATCCTCAGTTTACGGACCCAGTCCGCATAATTTCTACTACCAACTTTCAACTAAATTTTCTCTAGGAACATATCTTAAACAGTAGAACTAAAGCGTATGACATAATTTGCAAAGACCTTTTGACTATGTTCATGATAATGAAGTTCATCTGATTATTGAATGAACTCCCACTCAGATAGACATCCCTCTAGTCATCTAAGTGATACATGATCCGAGTCAAACTAGGCCATGTCCGATCATCACGTGAGACGGAGTAGTCATCATCGATGAACATCTCCATGTTGATCGTATCTACTATACGACTCATGTTCGACCTTTCGGTCTCTTGTGTTCTGAGGCCATGTCTGTACATGCTAGGCTCGTCAAGTCAACCTAAGTGTTTCGCATGTGTTCCGAGGCCATGTCTGTACATGCTAGGCTCGTCAACACCCGTTGTATTCGAACGTTAGAATCTATCACACCCGATCATCACGTGGTGCTTCGAAACAACGAACCTTCGCAACGGTGCACAGTTAGGGGGAACACGTCTCTTGAAATTTTAGTGAGGGATCATCTTATTTACTACCATCGTTCTAAGCAAATAAGATGCATAAGATGATAAACATCACATGCAATCAAATAGTGACATGATATGGCCAATATCATTTTGCTCCTTTGATCTCCATCTTCGGGGCACCATGATCATCTTTGTCACCGGCATGACACCATGATCTCCATCATTGTGTCTTCATGAAGTTGTCACGCCAACGATTACTTCTACTTCTATGGCTAACGCGCTTAGCAATAAAGTAAAGTAATTTACATGGCGTTATTCAATGACACGCAGGTCATACAAAAAATAAAGACAACTCCTATGGCTCCTGCCGGTTGTCATACTCATCGACATGCAAGTCGTGATTCCTATTACAAGAATATGATCAATCTCATACATCACATATATCATTCATCACATCTTCTGGCCATATCACATCACATAGCACATGCTGCAAAAACAAGTTAGACGTCCTCTAATTGTTGTTGCAAGTTTTTTACGTGGCTTGTATAGGTTTCTAGCAAGAACGTTTCATACCTACGTAAAACCACAACGTGATATGCCAATTTCTATTGACCCTTCATAAGGACCCCTTTCATCGAATCCGTTCCGACTAAAGTGGGAGAGACAGACACCCGCTAGCCACCTTATGCAACTAGTGCATGTCAGTCGGTGGAACCTGTCTCACGTAAGCGTACGTGTAAGGTCGGTCCGGGCCGCTTCATCCCACAATGCCGCCGAAACAAGATAAGACTAGTAGCGGCAAGAAGAATTGGCAACATCTACGCCCACAACTGCTTTGTGTTCTACTCGTGCATAGAAACTACGCATAGACCTAGCTCATGATGCCACTGTTGGGGAACGTAGCAGAAATTCAAAATTTTCTACGCATCACCAAGATCAATCTATGGAGTAATCTAGCAACGAGGGGAAGGGGAGTGCATCTACATACCCTTGTAGATCGCGATGCGGAAGCGTTGCAAGAACGCGGATGAAGGAGTCGTACTCGTAGCGATTCAGATCGCGGTTGATTCCGATCTAAGCGTCGAACCACGGCGCCTCCGCGTTCAACACGCGTGCAGCCCGGTGACGTCTCCCACGCCTTGATCCAGCAAGGAGAGAGGGAGAGGTTGGGGAAGACTCCGTCCAGCAGCAGCACGACGGCGTGGTGGTGATGGAGGAGCGTGGCAATCCCGCAGGGCTTCGCCAAGCACCGCGGGAGAGGAGGAGGGAGAGAGGTAGGGCTGCGCCAAGAGAGACAGGAAAACTCATGTGTTGGGCAGCCCTAGACCTCAACTATATATAGGGGGGAGGGGGCTGCGCCCCCTCTAGGGTTCCCACCCCAAGGGGTGGCGGCCAGCCCTAGATCCCATCTAGGGGGGCGGCTAAGGGGGGAAGAGAGGGGGCGCCACTAGGGTGGGCCTTAAGGCCCATCTGGACCTAGGGTTTGCCCCCTCCCACTCTCCCTGCGCCTTGGGCTTTGGTGGGGGGCGCACCAGCCCACCTGGGGCTGGTCCCCTCCCACACTTAGCCCACGCAGCCTTCTGGGGCTGGTGGCCCCACCTGGTGGACCCCCGGGACCCTCCCGGTGGTCCCGGTACATTACCGATAGCACCCGAGACTTTTCCGGTGACCAAAACAGGACTTCCCATATATAAATATTTACCTCCGGACCATTCTGGAACTCCTCGTGACGTCCGGGATCTCATCCGGGACTCCGAACAACATTTGGTAACCACGTACATACTTTCCCTATAACCCTAGCGTTATCGAACCTTAAGTGTGTAGACCCTACGTGTTGAGGATATAGACCTTAGAGTCACCCGCCAGGAGGGGCCGGGTTACTCATATGGTCACTGCCAGAAGCCCGGCGCCAAGCTTAAAGACGGTGGGCCAAAGATGGGCTTAAGACCCGGCGATGGCTTAAGGCCCGTAGTTGCAATCATTATTATGGTAGAACTTGTAGTGTAAGGCAAGAATAGACGAGAGTCCGAGCCGGACACTCTTATGAGCCGGCCGGGACTCTGAGAGCTGCTGGGCGTCAGCCTCCCTATATAAAGGGACGACCCGGCAGCGGTTTAGGGACAAGAACAATCTCATCGAGAGCCGGGCATAGCAGTTTAGCTCCCTGGTTATCGAAACCCTAATCAATACCACATCAAACTGGACATAGGCTTTTACCTTCACCGTAAGGGGCCGAACCAGTATAAACCCTCGTGTTCCTTGTCCCGCATTAACCCCTTCAAGCTTCCTAGTTGCGATGGATCCACGACTAAGTCCTAGCTCGAGGACATCTGCCGTGACAATTCCACGACAGTTGGCGCCCACCGTGGGGCCAGCGCACGGTGGATTTGAGTTCTTGAAGGGCAGCTTCGAAGGGCTCAAGGGATACGCTGTGGGCCGGATGACCAAGAGTCGTCGCGGCAAGCTCTACATCGACGATGCAAACTGGGGCCCCGACGCCGGCTCAATTGAGTACGGGTACCGGGTCCCCTTCGGCGGAATTCATGTTTTCATTGGCAAGATTGGTGAGCCGGGCCCTGAGCCGGATCTCTGCGCCGATCTCATTGAGACGGCTCAGCGTGCATGACCCGCGCGGGCCCGGCCTGCCTTAAGGCGCGTGTTTGTGGGATGTATCCATGGAGGGCCCTCTGATCTATCTGGGTCTGGTGATGAGGCGGCCGCCGGCTCTGACGGCGAGTCGGCCACCGATGAGTCAAACTCGTTATATCAACTTCACTCTGAAATTACTTGAACCTTTCAATAATTCAGACTTGTGTTTCATCAAGTAAATACACTCAGCATCTACTCAAATCATCTGTGAAGTTAGAACTTAATGATATCCACTGCATGCCTCAGCACTCATTGGACTGCACACATCAAAATGTATTACATCCAACAAGTTGCTCTCTTGTTCCATCTTACTGAAAACGAGGCTTTTTAGTCATTTTCCCATGTGGTATGATTTGCATGTCTCAAGTGATTCAAAATCAAGTGAGTCCAAACGATCCATCTGCATGGAGTTTCATCATGCATATATACCATAAGACAAGGTTCGCATGTCTCAATCTTTTCAAAAAACGACTGAGTCCAAAGATCCATCTACATGGAGCTTCTTCATGCGTTATATACCAATATGACTCAAATGGCAGTGCCACAAGTATGTGGTACTATCATTACTATTTTATATCTTTTGGCACAAACATGTGTATCACTGCGATCGAGATTCATTTTAGGTGCAAGACCATTGAAGGTATTATTCAAATAAACAGAGTAACCATTATTCTCCTTAAATGAATAACCGTATTGTGATAAACATAATCCCATCATGTTTATGCTCAACGCAAACACCAAATAACAATTATTTAGGTTTAACACCAATCTCGATGGTAGAGGCAGCATGCGATGCTTGATCACATCAACCTTGGAAACACTTCCAACATACATCGTCATCTCACCTTTAGCTAGTCTCCATTTATTCCGCAGCTTTTATTTCGAGTTACTAACACTTAGCAACCGAACCGGTATCTAATACCCTGGTGTTGCTAGGAGTACTAGTAAAGTACACATTCATATAATGTATATCCAATATACTTCTGTCGACCTTGCCTGCCTTCTCATCTACCAAGTATCTAGGGTAGTTCCGCTTCAGTGACCGTTCCCCTCATTACAGAAGCACTTAGTCTCGGGTTTGGGTTCAACCTTGGGATCCTTCACTAGAGCAGCAAATGATTTGCTGTTTCATGAAGTATCCCTTTTGCCCTTGCCCTTCTAGAAACTAGTGGGTTTACTAACCATCAACAATTGATGCTCCTTCTTGATTTCTACTTTCGCGGTGTCAAACATCGCGAGTTGCTCAAGGATGATCATCTATCCTTGATATTTATAGTTCATCACGAAACTCTAATAGCTTGGTGGCAGTGATTATGGAGAACCATCACTATCTCATCTGGAAGATTAACTCCCACTCGATTCAAGTGATTGTAGTACTCAGACAATCTGAGCACATGCTCAACGATTGAGCTTTTCTCCCTTAGTTTGCAGGCTTAAGAAATTTGTCAGAGGTCTCATACCTCTTGACGTGGGCACTAGTCTGAAATCCCAATTTCAGTCTTCGGAACATCTCATATGTTCTGCGACGTTTCAAAAAACGTCTCTTGTGCCACAATTCTAAACCGTTAGCATTACGCACTGAACTATCACGTAGTCATCAAAACGTGTATGTCAGATGTTTCGTAACATCTACAGACGACGCTGAGGTCCAGCACACCGACCGGTGCATTAAGGACATAAGCCTTCTGTGCAGCAATGAAGACAATCCTCAGTTTACGGACCCAGTCCGCATAATTTCTACTACCAACTTTCAACTAAATTTTCTCTAGGAACATATCTTAAACAGTAGAACTAAAGCGTATGACATAATTTGCAAAGACCTTTTGACTATGTTCATGATAATGAAGTTCATCTGATTATTGAATGAACTCCCACTCAGATAGACATCCCTCTAGTCATCTAAGTGATACATGATCCGAGTCAAACTAGGCCATGTCCGATCATCACGTGAGACGGAGTAGTCATCATCGGTGAACATCTCCATGTTGATCGTATCTACTATACGACTCATGTTCGACCTTTCGGTCTCTTGTGTTCTGAGGCCATGTCTGTACATGCTAGGCTCGTCAAGTCAACCTAAGTGTTTCGCATGTGTTCCGAGGCCATGTCTGTACATGCTAGGCTCGTCAACACCCGTTGTATTCGAACGTTAGAATCTATCACACCCGATCATCACGTGGTGCTTCGAAACAACGAACCTTCGCAACGGTGCACAGTCAGGGGGAACACGTCTCTTGAAATTTTAGTGAGGGATCATCTTATTTACTACCATCGTTCTAAGCAAATAAGATGCATAAGATGATAAACATCACATGCAATCAAATAGTGACATGATATGGCCAATATCATTTTGCTCCTTTGATCTCCATCTTCGGGGCACCATGATCATCTTTGTCACCGGCATGACACCATGATCTCCATCATTGTGTCTTCATGAAGTTGTCACGCGAACGATTACTTCTACTTCTATGGCTAACGCGCTTAGCAATAAAGTAAAGTAATTTACATGGCGTTATTCAATGACACGCAGGTCATACAAAAAATAAAGACAACTCCTATGGCTCCTGCCGGTTGTCATACTCATCGACATGCAAGTCGTGATTCCTATTACAAGAATATGATCAATCTCATACATCACATATATCATTCATCACATCTTCTGGCCATATCACATCACATAGCACATGCTGCAAAAACAAGTTAGACGTCCTCTAATTGTTGTTGCAAGTTTTTTACGTGGCTTGTATAGGTTTCTAGCAAGAACGTTTCATACCTACGTAAAACCACAACGTGATATGCCAATTTCTATTGACCCTTCATAAGGACCCTTTTCATCGAATCCGTTCCGACTAAAGTGGGAGAGACAGACACCCGCTAGCCACCTTATGCAACTAGTGCATGTCAGTCGGTGGAACCTGTCTCACGTAAGCGTACGTGTAAGGTCGGTCCGGGCCGCTTCATCCCACAATGCCGCCGAAACAAGATAAGACTAGTAGCGGCAAGAAGAATTGGCAACATCTACGCCCACAACTGCTTTGTGTTCTACTCGTGCATAGAAACTACGCATAGACCTAGCTCATGATGCCACTGTTGGGGAACGTAGCAGAAATTCAAAATTTTCTACGCATCACCAAGATCAATCTATGGAGTAATCTAGCAACGAGGGGAAGGGGAGTGCATCTGCATACCCTTGTAGATCGCGATGCGGAAGCGTTGCAAGAACGCGGATGAAGGAGTCGTACTCGTAGCGATTCAGATCGCGGTTGATTCCGATCTAAGCGTCGAACCACGGCGCCTCCGCGTTCAACACGCGTGCAGCCCGGTGACGTCTCCCACGCCTTGATCCAGCAAGGAGAGAGGGAGAGGTTGGGGAAGACTCCGTCCAGCAGCAGCACGACGGCGTGGTGGTGATGGAGGAGCGTGGCAATCCCGCAGGGCTTCGCCAAGCACCGCGGGAGAGGAGGAGGGAGAGAGGTAGGGCTGCGCCAAGAGAGACAGGAAAACTCATGTGTTGGGCAGCCCTAGACCTCAACTATATATAGGGGGGAGGGGGCTGCGCCCCCTCTAGGGTTCCCACCCCAAGGGGTGGCGGCCAGCCCTAGATCCCATCTAGGGGGGCGGCTAAGGGGGGAAGAGAGGGGGCGCCACTAGGGTGGGCCTTAAGGCCCATCTGGACCTAGGGTTTGCCCCCTCCCACTCTCCCTGCGCCTTGGGCTTTGGTGGGGGGCGCACCAGCCCACCTGGGGCTGGTCCCCTCCCACACTTAGCCCACGCAGCCTTCTGGGGCTGGTGGCCCCACCTGGTGGACCCCCGGGACCCTCCCGGTGGTCCCGGTACATTACCGATAGCACTCGAGACTTTTCCGGTGACCAAAACAGGACTTCCCATATATAAATCTTTACCTCCGGACCATTCTGGAACTCCTCGTGACGTCCGGGATCTCATCTGGGACTCCGAACAACATTTGGTAACCACGTACATACTTTCCCTATAACCCTAGCGTTATCGAACCTTAAGTGTGTAGACCCTACGTGTTGAGGATATAGACCTTAGAGTCACCCGCCAGGAGGGGCCGGGTTACTCATATGGTCACTGCCAGAAGCCCGGCGCCAAGCTTAAAGACGGTGGGCCAAAGATGGGCTTAAGACCCGGCGATGGCTTAAGGCCCGTAGTTGCAATCATTATTATGGTAGAACTTGTAGTGTAAGGCAAGAATAGACGAGAGTCCGAGCCGGACACTCTTATGAGCCGGCCGGGACTCTGAGAGCTGCTGGGCGTCAGCCTCCCTATATAAAGGGACGACCCGGCAGCGGTTTAGGGACAAGAACAATCTCATCGAGAGCCGGGCATAGCAGTTTAGCTCCCTGGTTATCGAAACCCTAATCAATACCACATCAAACTGGACATAGGCTTTTACCTTCACCGTAAGGGGCCGAACCAGTATAAACCCTCGTGTTCCTTGTCCCGCATTAACCCCTTCAAGCTTCCTAGTTGCGATGGATCCACGACTAAGTCCTAGCTCGAGGACATCTGCCGTGACAATTCCACGACAGTTGGCGCCCACCGTGGGGCCAGCGCACGGTGGATTTGAGTTCTTGAAGGGTAGCTTCGAAGGGCTCAAGGGATACGCTGTGGGCCGGATGACCAAGAGTCGTCGCGGCAAGCTCTACATCGACGATGCAAACTGGGGCCCCGACGCCGGCTCAATTGAGTACGGGTACCGGGTCCCGTTCGGCGGAATTCATGTTTTCATTGGCAAGATTGGTGAGTCGGGCCCTGAGCCGGATCTCTGCGCCGATCTCATTGAGACGGCTCAGCGTGCATGACCCGCCCGGGCCCGGCCTGCCTTAAGGCGTGTGTTTGTGGGATGTATCCATGGAGGGCCCTCTGATCTATCTGGGTCTGGTGATGAGGCGGCCGCCGGCTCTGACGGCGAGTCGGCCACCGATGAGTCAAACTCGTTATATCAACTTCAAGATGGCAGGCTCATGGGTTGTTCCGATGGTGACAGTATTCCGGACCCGTTTGAGCCGCCAAGTCAGGTTGGAGTCTTTATGGCTGGCGCGCAGCCTGTTCAGAACCCCGCTGCTGGAGCAGGAAACCCAGTGCCTTCTCCGGCTCAGGTGCTGATGGACCTCACGGACAAGATGACGGCCCTGTTAACCGCCACGGTTGACCCGGCGGATCAAGCTCAGCATGATGCGGAGGTGGCACAGTTAAAATTGGATCTAGTGAAAGCTAAGGAGGAGCTTGCAGCGGAAGGGATCAGGATGGCTGCAGAGAGGGCGGCTCTCGATGCCCAAACTCAGCTGATCCAGGCGCAGTCCTTCCAACTCACGATGGATCAGAACGCGTCCAATGAGGTCATGAGAAGGAGGCATCAAAAGACCCAATCTCGACTCCCTCCGGTTTACGATCCACGCAACCTCTTCAACACGCCAGGTGCAGGGTCTAGTAACCCGCCAGGGGTCATAGTGCCCGGGTCTGGAGCCCCTATTCAGCCACGAGTGATGGGGCCTCCCCAGGTGCCCCCTGCCCCGCCTCAGTACGTGCCAATACCCTGGGTCATTATAATAACCCGCTGGAGAACATGGTCGCTGCGGCAGCACGGCTGGCGGCTCTCCTAGTTGACGGCGACTCTCCGATGGCTATTGAAACCCGCCGGGTCAGGGAACTCCTTCAGACAGCACTAGCGCAGCAAGAGGCATACTCCTACAGCCGGGACAGGATCCACTCGACCCCTCGTCCAGGCCAGAGCCCGAGTTACAGCCGGCACATGGTCTCAGCAACCGGCTCAAGTAACGTCCGACGCCATGACCCGCCCCCTGGCCACGGCCCGGTTCATAATGGAGCCTTTCACGCAGCAGACCAGGATAGAGCGCGGCAAGAGGCGGAGCAAGTGCCTCAATTGACGGCTTACCAGACCCCCCCCCCCCCGGCTTATCCGACGACTTCCGTCGACGTGGGTATCCCCACCAGGGCTGGGGGCGTCTCTTGTTTAGTACCAGCTATCCGCAATGAGCGTCTACCCAAGGACTTCAAAGGCCCTAGGAAGGTGCCTAATTACACAGCAGACTTACAGCCTGCAGCCTGGATCGAGAGTTATGAGATGGCTATGGAGCTGCTGGAGGTCAGTGAGGCGGCCATGGCTAAGTATTTCACCATGATGTTAGATGGGACTGCCCGCACTTGGTTGAAAGGGCTACCACCGAATTCCATTGGGTCTTGGGCTGAGCTGAAAGCCCGGTTCATCCAAAACTTCAAAGATACCTGTAGGCAGTCTATGTCAATTGTGGATTTGACTAACTGTAAGCAGCAGGAGGGTGAGTCTACGACACATTGGGTTCGCCGGGTTAAGGAGATCATACACTCGTCAGACAAGATGGATGCCGGCTCAGCGGTTTTAATGCTGGAGCAGAATTGTTGTTTTGTGCCCCTGAAGATGAAACTCGGGCGGCTTAAGCGCGACTGCAGTGATATGGGTACACTAATGGCGGCTCTTGCCAAGTACGCCGATTCTGATGGTACCAAGGATCCCCCTTCAGATGATGAAAGGACAGGGAAGGGAAAGAAGAACGGCAATGGCAAGGGTCCTCAGTTTAACCCGGGGAACCAAGGAGGAGGCAAGCGCAAGGCCGATGGCAGCCTAGAGTTTGTAGCCAACGCCAGCTCACAAGGTAATAACCAGCGACGCAAAGGGAGGCCCCCTCCCCGAGGCGGCGGGTCAGGTCCGACGCTGGAGCAGCTGTTGAATGAACCTTGTCCAAGGCATGGCTCTAGAGAGAAGCCAGCGACTCATCTGTGGAAGGATTGTGCAATCATGAAGGCCTTTAAGAATTACAATGGCCCGGGCGGCGGCTCAGGCGCCGGCGGCTTTCATGGCCCGGGCGGCGGCTCAAATTCCGGTCCTCAGAACGGTCAAGGGGGCTTTAATCAGCAGTCTGGCCAGGGTCATCAATAGCAGCAGGGGGGTTATCAGACCAATCCAAAGCAGCTTAGCGGTGGACAGTATCATGTGTTTACCACTAGTTTGTGCAAGCGAGATCAGAAGCTTCACAAGAGGGCTGTGAATGCTGTTGAGCCGGCGGTTCCACGCTACTTGCGGTGGTCTGAGCAGCCTATAGTATGGAGTAGGGAGGATCACCCTCCCCGGGTGGATAACCCGGGCCACTTGGCCTTAGTGGTGGCTCCTCAAGTGGGAGGATATAAGTTCACAAAGGTGCTCATGGATGGAGGCAGCAGCATCAACATCCTCTATTATGAGACTTTTCGCCGTATGGGGTTGGTTGATAAGAACCTCAGCCAGTCAAACACTATCTTCCATGGTGTGGTACCTGGTAAGTCAGCTTATCCAGTCGGCAAGATCGAATTGGAGGTGGCCTTTGGAGATGAGAACAACTACAGGGTGGAGAAATTGACCTTTGAGGTGGTCAAGATAAGAAGTCCATACCATGCTATATTTGGACGGCCGGCTTACGCCAAGTTCATGGCACGGCCGTGTTATGTGTACTTACAGCTCAAGATGCCGGGTCACAATGGGACCATTACGGTTCACGGCAGCCGGAAAGTGGCTCTGGAGTGTGAGGAAGGCGATGCGGCTTATGCAGAGTCTGTTTGTGCTACAGAGGAGTTGAAGTTTTACAAAGACAATGTTGACCCAACAGATATGACCTCTCTGAAAAAGCCGACTACGGAGAATGAGCCGGCGATGAAATTTAAGTCGGCTGATGAAACTAAGCTTGTTGACTTTGTTCCAGGGGATTCATCTCAGCAGTTTAGCATCAGTGCCAATCTGGATCCAAAATAGGAAAGCGCGCTCATCGAGTTCATCCGTGAGAATAGGGACATCTTCGCATGGAAACCTTCTGACATGCCAGGTGTGCCTAGAGAGCTCGCTGAGCACACTCTCAATGTTGATCCGAAATTTAAGCCGGTCAGGCAGTTCCTTAGGCGGTTTAATGAAGAGAGGCGGAAAGCTATTGGTGAAGAAGTGGCCCGGCTCTTGGCGGCCGGGTTTATTGTTGAAGTCTTTCACCCAGAGTGGTTAGCTAACCCGGTGCTCGTACTCAAGAAGAACGGTACTTGGCGGATGTGTGTGGATTATACGGACTTAAACAACGCGTGTCCGGCTGATCCTTTTTCCCTCCCCCGTATTGATCAAATCATTGATGCTACGGCAGCTTGTGCGCGCTTAAGTTTCTTGGATGCTTATTCCGGATATCATCAGATTAAGATGGCAGTTAAGGACCAGGAGAAGACGGCGTTCATCACTCCCTTTGGAGCCTTCTGCTATGTGTCTATGCCCTTTGGACTTAAGTGTGCACAGGCGACTTACCAGCGTTGTGTACAGAACTGTCTTCATATACAGATTGGGCGCAATGTTCACGCTTATGTGGACGATATTGTGGTTAAGTCCATAAAATAGGAAACCCTGATAGATGATTTAAGGGAAACCTTTGATAATCTCCGGGTCTACAAAATGATGCTTAACCCGGCCAAGTGTGTCTTTGGTGTCCCTGCAGGCAAGCTCTTGGGTTTTTTGGTTTCTGACAGAGGCATTGAGGCTAACC
Organism: Triticum aestivum; assembly: GCF_018294505.1. Lineage (NCBI taxonomy): Eukaryota > Viridiplantae > Streptophyta > Magnoliopsida > Poales > Poaceae > Triticum > Triticum aestivum. The sequence continues at coordinate 464,182,290 of NC_057805.1, read as the reverse complement.
CGGAGAAGATCAAGGCCATCACCTCCTTGGCTAAGCCGGCGTGTATAAATGACGTTCAGCGTTTGGCGGGTCGCATCGCTGCTTTAAGCCGGTTTATAAGCCGTTTGGGTGAGAAGGCCATGCCATTATATCAGTTGATGAAGAAAACTGATAACTTTGTCTGGAATGATGCGGCTAATACTACCTTTGAGGATTTGAAAAAGCAGCTGGCAGAGCCCCCAGTCCTTGCTGCTCCGGTTGATAAGGAGCCCTTGTTACTGTACGTGGCGGCGAACACACGAGCCGTCAGTGTGGCTATGGTGGTGGAGCGCAAGGAGGAGGGCAAGGAGCATCCGGTTCAGCGGCCGGTTTATTATGTCAGCAAAGTGCTCATTGAGTCCAAGCAGCGATATCCGCATTGGCAGAAGCTTGTTTATGGTGTGTTCATGGCAAGCCGGAAACTCAAGCATTATTTTCAGGGTCATCCCATCACTGTGGTCAGTTCTGCCCCTCTTGGTGATATCATTCAAAACAGGGAGGCCACAGGGAGAGTAGCTAAGTGGGCTATAGAGCTCGGGCCTCATGGTCTCAAGTACGTGCCACGCACTGCTGTTAAATCTCAGGCCTTGGTGGATTTCATCAATGACTGGACAGAGTCACAAGTGCCCAAGCTGAAGCCGGATAACACATATTGGACTATCCACTTCGATGGGTCCAGGCAGTTGGAGGGCCCGGGGGCTGGAGTCGTGTTGGCTTCCCCTAAAGGTGACAAGTTCCATTATGTGCTACAGTTGCTGTTTCCTTGCACTAACAACGCGGCTGAGTACGAGGCCTTGCTCCATGGTCTTCGGATGGCTAAGGAGATGAGCATAAGCCGGGTAAGGTGCTTCGGCGACTCAGACTTGGTGGCTCAACAAGTATCAGGAAAGTGGGACTCTAAGGACCCTCTCATGGCGGCTTATCACCGCGAGGTTGATGCCATTGCTGGGCACTTTCAGGGTTACCAAGTGGAACACATCGACCGCAGGAAGAACAAGGCGGCGGATGCTTTAAGCCGGCTGGGCTCTCAGCGAAAACCGGTGCCGCCTAACACTTTCCTGGACGTCCTGTATAGCCCTTCTGTTAAGTTGCCTACAGAGGAAGACTTGGCTGTCCCTGACCCGGAGGCACGACTGGTGGCGGCTCTCCATATCATACCAGACTGGACAATGCCATATCTGGCTTACATGACCCGGGGCAAGTTGCCTGAGGATGAAACTTTGGCCAGGCAAATAACCCGGCGGGCTAAGTCAATGATTGTTATCAATGGGGAGTTACATCACCGCAGTGTTACGGGGGCGTTTCAGCGTTGCGTTTCCCCTGAGGAAGGGCAAGAGATCTTGCGTGAAATTCATGAAGGGGATTGTGGCCATCACGCCGGCTCAAAGTCCCTTGTGACCAAGGCTTTTCGTCATGGTTTTTATTGGCTGACGGCTCATGCTGATGCAGAGGACTTGGTCAGTAAATGTGATGGTTGCCAGAGGTTTTCGCGACGGGCTCATGTGCCGGCTCAGGAGCTGAGGATGATCCCAATCACTTGGCCCTTTGCGGTCTGGGGGCTTGACATGGTTGGTCCTTTTAAGAGGTCCAAAGATAAGAAGACCCACCTCTTGGTGGCAGTTGACAAATTCACAAAGTGGGTGGAAGCTGAGCCAGTTAGCAAGTGCGATGCAGCCACGGCGGTTCAATTTATGAAAAAGGTGATTTTCCGCTTTGGTTTTCCGCACAGCATTATAACTGACAATGGCACCAATCTCTCCAAAGGCGCCATGGAAGAGTTTTGTCAACGAGAGCATATCCGACTTGATGTTTCCTCAGTGGCTCATCCTCAATCCAATGGTCAAGCTGAGATAGCTAATCAGGAGATTCTGAAGGGCATGAAGCCCCGGCTTTTCGTCCCGTTGCAACGGACGCCGGGTTGTTGGGTGGAGGAGTTGCCCTCCGTGTTATGGAGCATCAACACTACTCCTAACAGGTCTACAGGTTTTACGCCTTTCTTCATGGTTTATGGGGCAGAAGCAGTCCTCCCCAGTGACATCCGTCATGACTCACCTCGCGTGGCGGCTTATGTTGAGACGGATAATGAACAGGCACGCCAAGATGCTCTTGACTTGTTGGACGAACAGCGTGATGTGGCAGCAGCCCGTTCAGCAATTTACCAACAAGACCTGCGCCGTTATCATAGCCGCCGGGTCAAATCCCGGGTCTTCCAGGAAGGCGATCTCGTGCTCCGGATCATCCAGGATCAAACAGATGCACACAAGTTATCCCCGCCTTGGGAAGGGCCCTTTGTGGTCAGCAAGAACTTGCACAATGGGTCATATTACCTCATTGACATTCGGGAGCACAAAGATTCACGTAAGTCGGAGGAAGAGACCCGTCGGCCGTGGAACATAGCTCAGCTTCGGCCTTACTACACTTGAGCCATCGGCTCTCGTGGTGTACATATTTCTCTCAGCCATGTATATATTATGATAAGCAATAAAGCAGGACCTCTGTCCTTTTTTCTCCTCCAAATATGCACGTGTTGTTTTCATTGCAAGATTACATGATGACTTAAAGGAGGATCCGGCTTATGATCGTATTCGAATTTAGCCGTAAGCAATAAGGTCACTTGGGGGCTTCCTGTTCAAACATGGGTCGTATTCAAACCAAAGAGAACATAGCTGTCGATACCCATTTGATTGGCAAAGTGCCGAGCTCATTGGTGTAACATCCCAAATTTTCAATTTGGTATGTTATACATAGATCATCATTGCATATCATATTTTATTGCATTTTGACAAATCCTCGATAATCCTAAGCAACTCAAGGACCCTCGGAGAGAGTTGGGGATTTTCTCGAATTTTCATATTTGATTTCCATCAAATAATAAAACGAGGATTTTGGTTTTAATTATTTTCTCTCCGGAAAAATATTTCATTTTTAAAATAAATGAGAGGAGAAAATATGACTTCTCCAAAAACAATTGAAATATTGGAGGAAAAGTGTTAAAATCATTTATTGGAATTTATTTGGATTTTATTTGCAATTTTAATTGCATTAAAAATATTGCATGTTTTCAAAAAAAATATTTCGTGTTAAAAAAATGTTCACCCTATTCTAGATTTACTAACTACACGGGGAAAATTTGTTTTATCTTTTTTGGACTTTTATTTATTTTTCTACGAATTTTTCCGCGCAACGTTTAATATATATATATATATATATATATATATATATATATTTCGCCGCGCCCGACTGGGCCGAGCCCAGCCAAGCCAGGCCGCCGGCCCGCCCGCCGTCTCCTTCCCCGCG
>NC_057805.1:464170185-464178315 GCF_018294505.1 Triticum aestivum | reverse complement strand
GACCCCCGCCGCCCTCGCCGCCCCTTGCCGGAGCACGGGAGCCCCGCCGGAGCTCTATCCCGACGAGGTAGACCTCGCCTCGTTTTGCCGGTTTTTGTTTTAAAAAAACCGTTCGCTTTAAAAAAAACCCTAGATCGGTTTTTTTTCGGTTTTGTTATTTTGTGAACGTTCACCGAACCATTCGTTTTAACGAACGCGTTCGTCGGTTTTTCTCTGTTAACGAACGTCCGTTCTTTAACCGTTCGTCCGTTTTTCTTTTTCGTCGGAATTTTTCGCGATTATCTCATATTCGATTTTTGATCGTATCTTCGTTTCTGTTTAACTTTTCGCTCGTTTATCGGAATCAGGCGATTCAAGCGCCTAGAGTTTCGTCTCGAAATTCTTTTTCCGTTTAACCTACTCAAACAAGTTTTTGCTACTGTAAAATTTTGACCTAGATCCAGATTAGTAAACGAAGCTTCTTTCTTTCGCAGTTTGACTTTCGTTGCTTCTTTCGAGTTGATTCTTTTTGCAAACCGGAGTTCTTAAGTTGAACTTTCTGGTTGGATATTTCATTCGAGTTTTACCTGTGCATTAGATGAGTACTTATTGTTTGCTTGTTTGTTTGCGATAGAGTACCCGGAGTGTGCCGCTTGTTACTTCAAATCGCTAGGTTTCGCGGATCATCAGCAAGGCAAGTAACACTTTGATCTTACTTTCCATACCCAGTTTTATTGCATTAGATCTATTCCTCAAACACTTGCATGGTTAGGATCTAATTAAATTGTGGGTTTTGGGAAGTAGTTGAGGTAGTACCTATTACCTGTTTTCTTATCAAACCCTTGGGAGTTACTTCTACGTTGCTATTATATTGCCATGCTATGCTCGTAGACGTGGATTGGGTTTGAGTGATATTCATGACAGATGTGAGATTGTTAATAATGGTTTACCTAAGGTGGCAACTAAAACTCACATCTGGGTGGATTGAGGCACCTGGAGAATCCAGTGTTGTCTGTTTGTATAAGGACCGCCACCCAGGCTCAAAGGGATCATAAGATTATTCATGCTGGAAACTTCCGTGTGCAGCCACAAGCTATTATGGGCTCTAGCATAGTTGAGTAAGTTGTGGGAAAACTTTCCATGATGGGCTAGCAGATGTAGGGGATTGTAGGTGTACCGGCCTATCTATCGGTTAAGGGGACCTCCTCGGAAAGACTGTGTCTCGGTCATCCGTTTCTCAAACATCATGCAGTGCGAGAATCAAGCGGAGGCGATCGAGTCTTGTGGGGAAAAGTGCGCAAACCTCTGCAGAGTGTACAAACTAATCATGGTTAGCCGTGTCCCCGGTTATGGACAACTTGAGTATCTAGTACTTGGATTATCATGTGAATCTCATCACCATGTTACTTTTAATTAATTTTGTTGGGTTATTGATGACACTTAATTGGGATTGAGATGCTGTCAACCATCTCAATGTTTCACAACCACCATGATAGTTAAATAAAATTTATTCCTTTGAAGTAGGGAAAAATTGGCTTTTCGCAAAAACTGTAACCATAGAGCTTTCCACCAGCCATATATGCATGTAGTATAGCAATTTTTATGTTCATTACTCTCTATGTGTTACTTTGCCAGCATATTCTATGTGCTGACCCGTTTTCGGGCTGCAACGTTTCATGTTGCAGACTTTTCAGATGACGAGTAAGGTGCCTTAGGTCGTGGTCTTATACTCAGTGATGTCGCTGGAGTTGATGGACTCACTTATCTTCCAAGTCTTCCGCTGTTATCGTTTTTAGATGGCCTTAAGCCATATTTATCATACTTAATCTCTTTGGAGATATTCGATGTAATAAGTGTGTGATTGCTACTCTGTTATAAATCCTCCATTTGTACTGTGCGTGTCAGCATTACTGATCCAGGGATGACACTGGTGCACAGCAGCACAGACCATTTGAGGTCTGGTCGCTACAAAGGTGGTATCAGAGCACACGCTGACTGTAGGACACGACCACTAAGCTTAAGCCCTAGAAAGCTTCTCTCTTCTCATTTCTGACCCCTCTCCACTTTCTACTCTTTTAGGAATGGCGGATGCAAGGAGCAAGTTCATGCAACCAGATGAAGACACGCCTTTTGGTCGACACTTGAAGGAAGTCACTAAGTATTTGAACATAGGAATACCAAGCATCACCGGAACCTACAACGCCACATTACCTGAAGAGGAGAGCTGGAAGATTCAAGTTCACATTCCAGGAAGGACGTTTGTGCCAGTTACTGAACCCATAAGATTGGTTTTCGAAGCACCAACCTGGAGTTTAGGGAAGAGCATGGCCGCACACATCGCTATGGGACGCATTGGAGAAGTCTACCACCAGGAGCTTAAGGATACTATTTATCAGATTTGTGGACGCCGAGACGCGCAATGGGAGATGATCATAACCAAGAAGGATGGATCAATTGCAGCTTTCATCCAGGAGCAAAACCAACATATTCGCCGCCAGGAGAACCAGATGTGCACGGACAAGGAAGAACTGAAGAAGGCACTAACCAAGATCAAAGAGCTGGAGGAAGAACTCAAGGCTACACGCGAGGATTATATGGAGGAAATCATCGCACTAGTAGGGAAGAATGACGACCTGGAGAAGAAGATTGGAGTATTCATGGGAAATCCAGTGCCAAAAGCAGAAGTTGATGAATGCACTTGCCCGGATAACTACATCATCATCGACGACACCGACTCGGAACCAAGTGAAGATGAATTTGTTGATGAAGCTGGAGCAGACATCATGGAGTCTTGAACGGATCAGAATTTCTAGTAGACCACCATATCAGTAGTAGTTTTCCCCCATTTAATAGTATAGTTCAAGCACTTTGTAACGCTAGTTAGATCGATTGTTATGCCTTGTTTGAATTGATTGAGTGATATTGATTGTATTTGTCTCATGAGCATATGGGTAGTGTTTTCTCTCTAGACCTCATCTATTCTTAACTCTCATCTTTTCTAACCTATCAGATGCCTCCGAGACGCGACACCGGATTTGTTTTCCCACCGGAAATCACCCAGTTGATTCAGCAACAGAATGCCCTGATGCAAGTGTTAGTGCAGAACCAAGGCAACAACAACAACAACCCACCGCCACCACCACCTGTTGATCACTTAGCCCATTTCTTAAGGCTAAACCCGCCGGTGTTTTCCAGTAGCACCGAGCCAATTGTTGCAGATGATTGGCTCCGCAAAGTTGGAAGGGAGTTGACCACTGCAGGATGCACAGATGCGGAAAGAGTGCGTTTTGCCGCACATCAGCTTGATGGACCCGCAGCATCATGGTGGGAGAATTATACAGCCACGCACCCTATTGACACTGTCACATGGGACCAGTTTCAGCAAGCTTTCCGTACAGCTCATGTTTCAGCAGGAGCTATGGCTATGAAGAAGCGCGAGTTTCGCAACCTACGCCAAGGAGGACGCACCGTAGGCCAGTATGTGGAGGATTTCAGTAAGTTAGCACGTTATGCACCAGACGACGTTGCTACAGATGCAGCCAAGCAGGAGAAATTTTTGGAAGGACTGAATGATGAACTGAGTATGCAGTTGATGGTAGCAACCTTCAACAACTACCAGGAGCTGGTAGACAGAGCTCTCATGATTGAAGGAAAGCAATAGCAGATTGAAAACCGTAAGAGGAAGTATGGACAAGGGAAGTATAATTCTGGAGCTCAGCAGAAGCCATGATTACCCCGAAGCCGGGAGGACAGTTTCAGCATACCCATGGAGGAGGTAGTTCGCACAACCATAATGGCTCTAAAAATGGTAATGGGAATGGAGGAAGCAACGGACAGAACCGCACCAACCCATCTACCCCAGCCAAGAGGGATCTAAGTCATGTTACTTGTTTCAAGTGCCAGAAGACTGGACATTATGCAACTGATTGTCCTGAAGCCCAAAATGGAAATGGCAATGGAAGCTCTGGGAAGAAGCCGAACCCGTTCAACAAAGGACATGTGAACCACGTGAGCGTGGAGTAGGTTGAAGCTCAGCCTGATGTAGTAATAGGTAAGTTTTTGGTTAAGTCATTTACTGCAACAGTTCTTTTCGATACTGGTGCATCACATTCATACATATCAAGGGGATTTGTGAATAAGTTTAAGATGTCCACCCAAGTTCTCAAAACCCCTATCTTAGTAATCTCGCCAGGAGCAGAGTATATGGCCAGCCAAGGATGTTTTCAGATACCATTGGCCATTGGAAGGCATGTTTTCCCCTCAGACCTCATAGTTTTGGAGTCGCAAGGTTTGGATGTGATTTTGGGAATGGATTGGCTATCGTTGTATGGAGGAAACATCGATTGTGCCAGCAAGACGATTTTGCTTACCACCCCGGAAGGAAAAAGGATCAAGTATGTATCCCGGCATATGCCGAAGAGGACTCAAGTGAATTCCTTATCAGGAGTTGTACAGGAGGAAGTACCAGTGGTGTAGGATTATCCGGATGTATTTCCAGAAGAGTTGCCAGGCATGCCACCGGATAGAGACATTGAGTTCTTGATTGAACTTTTGCCAGGCACAGGGCCAATATCTAAGAGACCGTACAGGATGCCCGCAAAAGATTTGGAGGAAATTAAGAAGCAGATCAAGGAGTTACTGGATAAAGGCTATATTCGCCCAAGTTCGTCACCTTGGGGATCACCAGTACTTCTAGTGGAGAAGAAAGATGGATCACTGAGGATGGTTGTTGATTACCGTGGATTGAATGAAGTGACCATCAAAAACAAGTACCCACTGCCGATGATCAATGATTTGTTTGACCGCCTACAAGGAGCTAAAGTATTTTCCAAGATCGATCTACGATCGGGATACCATCAGTTAAAGATTCGAGAGCAGGATATACCTAAGACGGCTTTTACCACCAGATATGGATTGTATGAGTATACCGTTATGTCATTTGGTCTGACTAACGCACCTGCCTATTTCATGAACCTGATGAACAAGGTGTTTATGGAGTTTTTGGATAAGTTCGTCGTGGTGTTCATTGATGATATTTTAGTCTTTTCCAAGAATGAGGAAGAGCATGAGGAGCATTTACGATTGGTACTTGAGAAGCTCAGAGAACATCAGTTATATGCCAAGTTCAGCAAATGCGAATTTTGGCTGAAGGAAGTTGGATTCCTTGGACATGTTATTTCTGGAGAAGGAATAACAGTGGACCCTGCCAAGGTTGATACAGTGACAAGTTGGGAATCACCCACGACAGTTGGAGAAATCCGGAGTTTTCTTGGACTTGCAGGATACTACCGGAGATTCATCGAGAATTTCTCGAAGATTGCTAAGCCCATGACTGAGCTATTGAAGAAGGACACCAAATTCAATTGGACTGAGGAATGTGAAGCTAGTTTCCAAGAGTTGAAGAAACGATTGGTTACATCACCAGTGTTGATTCTGCCAGATCAACGCAAGGACTATGAAGTTTATTGCGACGCTTCTCGTCGAGGACTTGGAGCAGTGCTTATGCAGGAAGGAAGAGTTGTGTCATATGCTTCACGACAACTTAAACCCCATGAGAAGAATTATGCTACGCATGATTTGGAGTTAGCAGCCGTGGTGCATGCATTGAAGACATGGAGGCATTTTCTCATCGGAAACCATTGTGAGGTGTATACGGATCACAAGAGTTTGAAGTATATTTTCACGCAGAAGGAGTTAAATCTCAGACAGAGGAGATGGTTGGAGCTCATTAAGGACTATGATATGAGATTGCATTATCACCCAGGAAAGGCTAACGTAGTAGCAGACGCGTTGAGCCGCAAGAGTCATGTCAACACCCTCATGACAGGAGAGTTACCTCAGGAGTTAGCCCAAGACCTTCGCGAGCTATGTTTGGAGATAGTCCCCAGAGGCTATTTAGCGACACTGGAGATTCAGTCTACCTTGATGGAAAGGATCAGAGAAGCTCAGAAGGCAGACAAGGAGATTGAAGAGATAAAGGAGAAGATGAACAAAGGAAAAGCCAAGGGATTTCGTGAGGATGAGCACGATACCTTATGGTTTGAGGACCGCGTATATGTGCCAAATGATCTGGAGATCAGGAAGTTGATTTTGCAAGAAGCCCATGATTCACCGTACTCGATTCACCTAGGGAATACCAAGATGTATTTGGATCTGAAGAATACTTTCTGGTGGACCGGAATGAAGAAGGATATTGCAGAGTATGTAGCAGTTTGTGATGTGTGTCAGAGAGTGAAGGCAGAGCATCAGAAGCCAGCAGGATTGCTACAACCATTGCCGATACCCGAATGGAAGTGGGATAAAATAGGCATGGATTTCATCACAGGATTACCCAGGACTCGTTCAGGCTATGACTCAATATGGGTTGTAGTCGACCGTTTGACGAAAGTGGCTCATTTCATTCCAGTGAAGACCACTTACACCAGTGCTAAGTTGGCAAAGATATACATGACCAGGATCATATGTTTGCATGGAGTTCCGAGGACCATTGTATCAGACAGAGGAACCCAATTTACCTCGAAGTTTTGGAAGCAGTTACATGAAACATTGGGAACCAGGCTAGAATTTAGTACAGCTTTTCACCCGCAGACAGATGGACAGACCGAGAGAGTCAACCAGATTTTGGAGGACATGTTGAGAGCTTGTGCACTAGATTATGGATCTAGTTGGGACGACAATTTGCCATATGCAGAGTTTTCGTATAACAACAATTATCAAACCAGTTTGAAGATGGCCCCTTTCGAAGCCTTGTACGGAAGGAGGTGTAGAACACCGTTGTTATGGGACGAAGTTGGAAACCGTCAGTTGTTTGGACAAGATTTGATTAAGGAGTCTGAACAGAAAGTGAGGTTGATTCGCGACAGGCTCAAGGTAGCCCAGTCCAGGCAGAAGAGTTATGCTGATTCCAAACGAAAGGAGACAGTTCACGAAGTCGGAGACCGAGTTTATCTTCGAGTATCACCACTTCGAGGAGTGAAGCGCTTTGGAGTTAAAGGAAAGTTAGCGCCCCGTTTTATCGGACCATACAGAGTTGTGGAACGTATGGGAGAGGTTGCTTACAAGCTGGAATTGCCCGAAGGATTGTCTGGAGTTCATGATGTATTTCACGTTTCCCAGTTGAAGAAGTGCCACGCAGAGATGGCTGAGATACCACTGAGAGATACTGTGCCACTGGAAGCAATTCAACTGGAAAGTGATTTGACTTATGAGGAGAAACCAGTTAAGATTTTTGAGTATGCCAGCCGAGTTACCCGCAGCAAGGTTATCAAGTTTTGCAAAGTCCAGTGGAGTCACCACACGGAAGATGAAGCCACCTGGGAGCGAGAGGAAGATCTACGGAAGGACCACTCCCACCTGTTTTCTAGCCAACCCGAATCTCGAGGGCGATATTCATCTTAAGGGGGGTAGGTTTGTAACATCCCAAATTTTCAATTTGGTATGTTATACATAGATCATCATTGCATATCATATTTTATTGCATTTTGACAAATCCTCGATAATCCTAAGCAACTCAAGGACCCTCGGAGAGAGTTGGGGATTTTCTCGAATTTTCATATTTGATTTCCATCAAATAATAAAACGAGGATTTTGGTTTTAATTATTTTCTCTCCAGAAAAATATTTCATTTTTAAAATAAATGAGAGGAGAAAATATGACTTCTCCAAAAACAATTGAAATATTGGAGGAAAAGTGTTAAAATCATTTATTGGAATTTATTTGGATTTTATTTGCAATTTTAATTGCATTAAAAATATTGCATGTTTTCAAAAAAAAATCGTGTAAAAAAATGTTCACCCTATTCTAGATTTTCTAACTAGACGGGGAAAATTTGTTTTATCTTTTTTGGACTTTTATTTATTTTTCTACGAATTTTTCCGCGGAACGTTTTTAAAAAAATATTTCGCCGCGCCCGACTGGGCCGAGCCCAGCCGAGCCAGGCCGCCGGCCCGCCCGCCGTCTCCTTCCCCGCGACGACGCCCGCCGCCGCCCGGTGTCCATGGCGAGCACGGGAACCCCGGTGCCCCCTTCCCCAAGCCGCCGAACCCCCCCATCTATATATACCCCCCTGCCTCCTCCTCTCACCCCGCCGCCCGCACCCGAACCCCGCCGCCGCCCGCGCCGGAAGCCCGCGCCACCGCCGCCTTGCGCCGT
>NC_057805.1:464149534-464169646 GCF_018294505.1 Triticum aestivum | reverse complement strand
CCCGCCGCCCTCGCCGCCCCTTGCCGGAGCACGGGAGCCCCGCCGGAGCTCTGTCCCGACGAGGTAGACCTCGCCTCGTTTTGCCGGTTTTTGTTTTAAAAAAAACCATTCGCTTTAAAAAAACCCCTAGATCGGTCTTTTTTGGTTTTGTTATTCTGTGAACGTTCACCGAACCGTTCGTTTTAACGAACGCGTTCGTCGGTTTTTCTCTGTTAACGAACGTCCGTTCTTTAACCGTTCGTCCATTTTTCTTTTTCGTCGGATTTTTCCGCGATTATCTCAGATTCGATTTCTGATCGAATCTTCGTTTCTGTTTAACTTTTCACTCGTTTATCGGAATCAGGCGATTCAAGCGCCTAGAGTTTCGTCTCGAAATTATTTTTCTGTTTAAACTACTCAAACAAGTTTTTGCTACTGTAAAATTTGACCTAGATCCAGATTAGTAAATGAAGCTTCTTTCTTTCGCAGTTTGACTTTCGTTGCTTCTTTCGAGTTGATTCTTTTTGCAAACCGGAGTTCTTAAGTTGAACTTTCTGGTTGGATCTTTCATTCGAGTTTTACCTATGCATTAGATGAGTACTTAATGTTTGCTTGTTTGTTTGTGATAGAGTACCCGGAGTGTGCCACTTGTTACTTCGAATCGCTAGGTTTCGCGGATCATCAGCAAGGCAAGTAACACTTTGATCTTACTTTCCATACCCAGTTTTATTGCATTAGATCTATTCCTCAAACACTTGCATGGTTAGGATCTAATTAAATTGTGGGTTTTGGGAAGTAGTTGAGGTAGTACCTATTACCTGTTTTCTTATCAAACCCTTGGGAGTTACTTCTACGTTGCTATTATATTGCCATGCTATGCTCGTAGACGTGGATTGGGTTTGAGTGATATTCATGACAGATGTGAGATTGTTAATAATGGTTTACCTAAGGTGGCAACTAAAACTCACATCTGGGTGGATTGAGGCACCTGGAGAATCCAGTGTTGTCTGTTTGTATAAGGACCGCCACCCAGGCTCAAAGGGATCATAAGATTATTCATGCTGGAAACTTCTGTGTGCAGCCACAAGCTATTATGGGCTCTAGCATAGTTGAGTAAGTTGTGGGAAAACTTTCCATGATGGGCTAGCAGATGTAGGGTATTGTAGGTGTACCGGCCTATCTATCGGTTAAGGGGACCTCCTCGGAAAGACTGTGTCTCGGTCATCCGTTTCTCAAACATCATGCAGTGCGAGAATCAAGCGGAGGCGATCGAGTCTTGTGGGGAAAAGTGCGCAAACCTCTGCAGAGTGTACAAACTAATCATGGTTAGCCGTGTCCCCGGTTATGGACAACTTGAGTATCTAGTACCTGGATTATCATGTGAATCTCATCACCATGTTACTTTTAATTAATTTTGTTGGGTTATTGATGACACTTAATTGGGATTGAGATGCTGTCAACCATCTCAATGTTTCACAACCACCATGATAGTTAAATAAAATTTATTCCTTTGAAGTAGGGAAAAATTGGCTTTTCGCAAAAACTGTAACCATAGAGCTTTCCACCAGCCATATATGCATGTAGTATAGCAATTTTTATGTTCATTACTCTCTATGTGTTACTTTGCCAGCATATTCTATGTGCTGACCCGTTTTCGGGCTGCAACGTTTCATGTTGCAGACTTTTCAGACGACGAGTAAGGTGCCTTAGGTCGTGGTCTTATACTCAGTGATGTCGCTGGAGTTGATGGACTCACTTATCTTCCAAGTCTTCCGCTGTTATCTTTTTAGATGGCCTTAAGCCATATTTATCATACTTAATCTCTTTGGAGATATTCGATGTAATAAGTGTGTGATTGCTACTCTGTTATAAATCCTCCATTTGTACTGTGTGTGTCAGCATTACTGATCCAGGGATGACACTGGTGCACAGCAGCACAGACCATTTGAGGTCTGGTCGCTACAATTGGGAGGTTACCTTTGGTCATATTTGAATCATAGTTTAACCCCTCTGAGAACCGACGTGGATCGTATTCGAATCAGCGTCGTTAAACAATTCTTAAAATCACTTGGGGGCTTCCTGTTCAAACATGGGTCGTATTCGAACCAAAGCGAACATAGCTGTCGGTACCCTTTTGATTGGCATCGCCACACCCATTGGGGGCTATATGATCGTATCCGAATCTTAGCTTAACCCCTTTGGGCCGGGTCTCTGGTCGTATTCGAACCGGAAGCCCCTAAGTTCTTCTGCTTTATCACAAGTTTCTCTGATTATGTCAAGGTGTGTACAGCCGGGTTTCACCTTGCCGGCTTAACTTGTGTTTACAGTATTGCTGAACACAATGGGTGTTATAAGACAGGTAAACCGGAGTTGCGGTACCAACCTTCTTATCCGGGTTATCTAAAACCGGAAGTATGCTTGCAGGCCGTTAAGTATGTTCTTACGGCTGTATTCAGGATATCATTGAAGACAAGTCCTTTTTGATTCATATTCCGGGTTATCTACAACTTATGATTCTCAGGGCGGTAAGCCGCCTCGAGACTTGTGATTTGCCCTTCTATGCAGGATAATTAAAGGCACCTCTTTTGAGGTTAAGAAAAACAAATGATTGATTATGACTCGGAGAAATATCAAGGAGACAACTTCAAAAGACTTTAGCATTCAATACGTGCACGATGGCACGGCAGAGATAAACTGTTGCACCTACTCTATTACAAAACTCATCAAGTCTAAAAGGGTGGAGCATTGTTTGGTAAACCGCCTGCCGAGTTATGATGCTTGCTGAGTTGAAGTCTCCGGCTCGTTCCTATCCTCTCCTCCGGCTGATCCCAAGACCTGGAAAGTTGATGACTTCCAGTCGATGCCGCTGAGAGCTTCGAATTGGGCTTCCTCGTCAATTAACCCGGTCGGGTCAATCTCCGGGGCGAAAGTGTGCTGACGAGCCGGCGGGGTCAAGTTGAGGGCTTCGTAGCGAGGGGTTGGAATCCTCTGATTCTCCGCATTGTAACCCGGCTGGTACTTGGTTAGATCTGTGTCGTTCCCGATAAGGGTGGCCACCGGGCGTACAGCCTTCACGCAAGCTGCGAAGTCCTTCTGATCGAAAGCTGAGCCGTCTTCCTTCAGGCTTGGATAGCCAAGGGCGATGTCCGCCGGGTCTAGCTCCGGCAGGAATGCCTTGGCCCGGCTCAGCGCGGCGATCGCTCCGGCTCTTGCAGAGGCCCGTCGCAGCTCTTGGATCCGCTGAGGCAGAACGGCGAGCCGGCGCAGGACATCTGCCAGGTGAGTCGGCACCTCGTTGGATAGGGCCACCACAGCTAAGGTGCGCTGTGACCCGGTGTAGAGCTGCTCCACCAGGGTATACACGGCCTTCAGCTTGGTGACCACGCTCTGGTTGAGGTTGGCACTTCTGGGACCTGTTTAACAGAATCAGATAAGCCGGCGACAAGGATGAATTATGAGATATAAACATTCTAAACTTGATGAAAACCGGTGAGGCGACTTACCGAAGATGGCGGCCACCATCTGGGAAACCTGGCGCTTTAGGCCGGAGAGCTCGGCGGTCTTCTCGGAGAGAGTCTTCTCCGCCTGTTCAGCCCGGGTCACCAATGCGGCCTTCTCTTCGGCCCAGGCTTTCCGCTTAGCATCAAATTCTGTCTTCAGTTTCTCTTGCGCGGCGATGCTGGACACGAACTTGGCGTTTGCCTTCCGGGTCTCCATTTCTTGCATCTTCAGTCGGCTCGTGAGATCAGCAAGGTCAGTCTCCAGCTTCTTGCCAGCAGCCTGTGTAAGTTTCCGGGTTATGGCATGAACAATTACTCTACAAATTTAAAGTCCCAAGCGTTTTCCAAGCAAAGACACTTGGCACTTGGGGGCTAATGCATATTGAACGTTTTCTATCTACATATTGCTGGTTCAAATGGAGTAAGCCGGAACCTAAGTCTACAACGTACTCAGTCATAAGTCGTCGACTTGGGGGCTAGCATGGTATAGGTAACTAAGCAGTAAATAAAGAGGACAAAAGAGTAAATAAGAGGACAAAAGGATGTTACCTCAGACTTCTGCTGGATCTGGGTCACCATGGCAACCTCGGCGTCCCGGCTCTTGTGCACTTGGCTGATGTAGCCAGAGACGAGCTCTCCAATGCTCAAGTTGGTGTAGTTGGAGAGGTCCAGGTTCACCCGGTGGGGCTGCAGCAACTCCCCCTTAGCGGAGCACTTGGCCAGCACGGTAGGTCTCCCCGGCTCAACGAACTCCGTCCGGGTGATTACCACGTCCGGGTCATTTGTTGGTTGGGCCGAGCCGGAGGCCTCCGGGTCAGCGGGAGCTTCTACAGGCGCCGTGTCCATTGGAGTGGTGGCTTCGGGGGTGGAGGCAGCTGGCGGGTCTTGGACCGTCACCTCCGGCTCAGGCAAATCCGGCACTCCGGCCGACTTGGTTTTCTTCACCCTCTTGGTGAGCTTTGCCTGGGCACTGAAAGAACAACAAAGGTTAGTACAAAAAATATGAGTAAAGATCAGAACAACATGAGATGATTATCGTTACCCAGGCGCGGTCTTGAAAGCCGGCAGATTCGACTGCATAGAGTCGCCGGAAGAAGGGGAAGTCTCCTGATAATTTGAGTCAGAAGAATTAAGCGGTTGGCGTATAACACCCGCAAAAGGATGAAAAGGGTATAATTTTGCGATCACCTCGGTCCGGCGTTTCCTTGATGCATCAGGTAACCCGGAGGAGAGGTCAGTGTCCTTGCTGGTCCGGGTGTGCCGCCGGCTCTCATGAACCTGTCGCTTCAAAATAAATTGAGGATCTTGGTAAGCTAAAGGATGGGAAAAGCTTACTTTCCGGGTTACTCTTCGGGTTTTCAGCCTTGGCAAGGGCTCCGAGTCGGAGGAAAGTATTGTTACCTCTTCAACCACCGGGTTACTGGCTCCGGTATCCTCCTGTTGATAAACAGCATTGATAAGGCGGACAGAAATAAACGACAAGTATAACAAGAGCTTACACGTTTAGGAATTACCTCAGACTCGGAGCTGTCACTTAGCTGTAACAACTCCGAAGCAGTGGGCCTACTTCCCTTCTTACGGGGAGCGGCTTTCTTGGCGGCTTTCTTCGCCTTCCTGGCCTTCTTGGCCGCCTCATGGTCGTATTTGACCCGCCAGAACTTGTCATCAGCCTGAAAAATACAATGATGAATTTTTAAAAGGTTCAGATGAAGGTTATATGCTGAAGAAGATAAAAAGTTAAAGTCAGCGGCTTACCGCTGGAGCTGGGTTGGTCTTGCAGAAGGGGGCTAACCCGGTCCTTCCGCAGTCTGCCAGGCTCTCGTTTAAAAGAGCCTTGGTCATCTCCTCTGCAACGTCTTCTGGAAGATCATTGCGGCTGTGTCTCTGAGGGTCATCTTTTCGTCCTGTGTACTCACACATTAAGCCGGGGCGGCGGCTCAATGGGATCACCCGCCATGAGATCCAGACCCGGACCAGGTCGATTCCGTTCAGACCATTGCCCAGGAGAGCCTTGATCTTGTTGATAGTGGGGAGCAGAGGCTGGCGCTCCGCTTGAGTCAGCTTGTCCGACAGTGGGTGAGTCGGCTCCAGACGTGATGGGCGAAAGCCGGGCAGCGGACTCTCGTCAGCCGGCAATGTGTCTTGGCGGTAAAACCACGTCAGATTCCAGTCCTTGGGGTGGCTGGGCGGCTCTGCATAAGGGAAAAGGCAGTCCCTACGCCGCTGGATGGAGATGCCACCTAACTCCAGACTTGGCCCATTGGCGCACTCATTCTGACGGTTCAAGTAAAAAAGCTCTCTGAAGAGCAGCAGACTAGGTTCTTCTCCAAGGTAAACCTCGCAGAAGACTTGGAAATTGCAGATGTTGGACACTGAGTTGGGTCCTATATCTTGAGGCCGCAAGTCGAAGAAGTTTAGCACATCCCTAAAAAACTTTGAGCCGGGCAGTGCGAAGCCCCGGCTCATATGATTCGCAAAAATCACTACCTCCCCGTCCTTTGGCTGTGGTCTCTCTTCTGACGGGTCAGGGGCACGGTAGGACATGACATCCTTCTTGGGCAGATATCCGGCCTTAACAAAATCTGCTAGGGTCTCATTGGTGACATTGGACCTCATCCAGTTGCAAGTAATGGGAGCTTTGGGAGGCATGGTGAAAGTCGGTGGTCTATGATAAAAGGAAAAAACGTCCGGGTTAATTATGAGCCGGAGGAAATCTACAGTTCAATGTCAAGGTGGCGGCTTATGAAGGGGACTAATGGTATACACTTAAGTGCATCGGGCTATTTAAGCCGCCGAGGGATGGAGAGTAATTTGATCGTCTACAGGCCTTATTACAGCTAAGCCAGAAATTTTTATGGCGCATGGCTTTCTTTAAGCCGGACGGTTCTACGGCGCGTGGTTTCTTTAAACCGGAACTATAAACTGCCGGGATTCAATGATTGCAGTTTTTTACTAAGTGTGGTAAAACAGGTTTCACACATTGCAGTAACTTTTTGGATCAAAATGGTCGGGCAAAAGAAAAATTTCTAGACCTAGAAACGGAAGCGAGGGAGTTCTTGCGCTCGAACAGAGTTCCTATGCAGTAAAAAGAGAGCTGCTTGCGTGTAAAATGGGTGCTAAACAGTCACCGCAATAGTTCTATGCAGATCTAAGATCAAAAGGAGCAGTAAGAAAGAAAACTACCGGAGTTTGTGGCAATGGTGATGAACTACGAAGAACACGGACGAACTACTCGAGCCCTAGTACGGATCTGCCCTATGGAGTAGCGGAGACTCACCGGAGCTGGAGAGGAGCGGAGGTTGCCGCCGTTTGTCTGGTCCGAGTCAGGGTGATGCAGCGGCCAAGGTTGACGAAGACCGGGGGCGCGACGGCGGCGGCAGTAGCAGAGCTCGGGCAGAGGAGCGATGGCACAAGGAAGAAGATGGAGAGAGAAGTGGCCGAGAGCCCGTCGGGCCGGCCTATTTATAAGGTAAGTTCATAAGTGGGTGCGAGATTCAAGGAGACCACGGCGTGGTTATCTCCCCACGAAACGCCTCGATCTTCGGGATGACAGTAAAGAAAAAGATCCATTGCGGATCTGGCGGAGTAAAAAACGGATTTAATGGAAGATGACGTCACGGCAGATTATCCAGAGTCCAGAGGATGACGTCACGTCGGGTTATGGCCTTCACACAATTGTAAGCCGGAGGTTTTCTGTCGAAGGAATGGAAGATTGACATGAGCTGGCTCAAATCAATCTGGGGCCTAATGTTGAGGATATAGACCTTAGAGTCACCCGCCAGGAGGGGCCGGGTTACTCATATGGTCACTGCCAGAAGCCCGGCGCCAAGCTTAAAGACGGTGGGCCAAAGATGGGCTTAAGACCCGGCGATGGCTTAAGGCCCGTAGTTGCAATCATTATTATGGTAGAACTTGTAGTGTAAGGCAAGAATAGACGAGAGTCCGAGCCGGACACTCTTATGAGCCGGCCGGGACTCTGAGAGCTGCTGGGCGTCAGCCTCCCTATATAAAGGGATGACCCGGCAGCGGTTTAGGGACAAGAACAATCTCATCGAGAGCCGGGCATAGCAGTTTAGCTCCCTGGTTATCGAAACCCTAATCAATACCACATCAAACTGGACGTAGGCTTTTACCTTCACCGTAAGGGGCCGAACCAGTATAAACCCTCGTGTTCCTTGTCCCGCATTAACCCCTTCAAGCTTCCTAGTTGCGATGGCTCCACGACGAAGTCCTAGCTCGAGGACATCTGCCGTGACAATTCCACGACACTACGGGTTCGGGAACCATGCAGACATGACCGAGACGTTCTCCGGCCAATAACCAACAGCGGGATCTGGATACCCATGTTGGCTCCCACATGTTCCACGATTGTCGTGGTATTCTCACGGGGGGGTGTGAGTCGACAGATGCCACAAGGGCTTTGTGTGAGGGTAAGACTGCTGCTGATAGGACCGGGAGCGGGTATGCGGGTAGCACGCGCTAGTTTACCCAGGTTCGGGGCTCTCCGGAGAGATAATACCCCTACTCCTGCATGTCTGAGTATATATATCTGGGGTGTTCATCGGGCAGTACATAGTGCTCCTAGAGCTGTATCTGGGGGCAGTGCCATGTGCATCTGGCTCCATATATGCATGCACAAAGCATGCTTTAGTGGTCGGCCATGAGCATGGCCGCATGTGTGTGCTTGGGCATGCTTGCCCGTGGGGATGGATGGATGGATGGCTAGCTAGCTCTCTTGCTAGCTAGCTTGCTTGTGTGAGTGTGTACGTGAGTCCATCCCTGGATGGATGGATGTGTGTCTCCTTTTATAGGAGAGGGTAGCTTAATATGTAAGCTAGCTAGTGGGCATGGGTAAGGCATGGTGCATGTCATGCTTGTCCCCTGGGTCACTTCATAAATAGTGCGAGGGGATAAGTGACACTATACATGATGGCGGGGGTGACACGTGAATAGTGCTCGGGTACGGCCGTCTCGTCGGTGTCTTGTCGATGTCGGGTCGGGCTGCAGTCGACAGCCGGCTGGTTGGCGCAGTCGGTAGTCGGCAGCCGGCCGGGCAGAGGAGTCGGACGGGGAGCCGGCAGGAGCGGCCGGGCAGTCGGACTGAGGGGCTTTGCTAGCCCCGATGTCTTGAAATATTGTCTTGCCGTCTTCGGGATACCCGTGTCCCATTACTCCGACAACGATGATCTCATCGGATGAACCACAATGTCGGGGATTCAATCAATCCCGTATACAATTCCCTTTGTCTATCGTTATGTTACTTGCCCGAGATTCGATCGTCGGTATCCCGATACCTTGTTCAATCTCGTTACCGGCAAGTCTCTTTACTCGTTCCATAACTCACATCATCCCGTGATCAACTCCTTGGTCACATTGTGCACATTATGATGATGTCCTACCGAGTGGGCCCAGAGATACCTCTCCGTTTACACAGAGTGACAAATCCCAGTCTCGATTCATGCCAACCCAACAGACACTTTCGGAGATACCTGTAGTGCACCTTTATAGCCACCCAGTTACGTTGTGACGTTTGGTACACCCAAAGCATTCCTACGGTATCCAGGAGTTGCACAATCTCATGGTCTAAGGAAATGATACTTGACATTAGAAAAGCTCTGAGCAAACGAACTACACGATCTTGTGCTAGGCTTAGGATTGGGTCTTGTCCATCACATCATTCTCCTAATGATATGATCCCGTTATCAACGACATCCAATGTCCATGGTCAGGAAACCGTAACCATCTATTGATCAACGAGCTAGTCAACTAGAGGCTTACTAGGGACATGGTGTTGTCTATGTATCCACACAAGTATCTGAGTTTCCTATCAATACAATTCTAGCATGGATAATAAACGATTATCATGAACAAGGAAATATAATAATAACCAATTTATTATTGCCTCTAGGGCATATTTCCAACACCATGTAGGCAGTCAGGCAGCTGAGGTGGCGCGGTGGCGGAGCCTTCACGAAGATATGCATGCCACCACGCAGGCGCTCGATGAGTTGGCCTAGGAGCTGCATGTTGCCACGCAGGTGCCTGCCCAGCTAGTTGGGCTGGCAGCTGCATGTGAACGGTGGTGGAAGCTTGTTCGGCGCGAGTTTGGCGGTGGCCCCACTGGCGTCCTTGGCGAGGGTCTTGCCAGGTGGCCCGGCAAGGGTCTTGCCGTGGCGTGCTGTCGTCCCCGGCAAGGACCTTGCCGGGGGTCTGGTGGCCTTCCTCGGCAGGGATCTTGCCGAGAATCGTCGTCTTCTGATCCTCATCTGATCTTGAATATGTCTTCACAAAGATCTGCATGCCACCTCAGAGGTGCCTTCCCGAGCCCTGGCCCCATGTTGATGACGGTGTTTGGGGCCGTGGGCTCAAGGGTGGCTCGCTCTGTTGGTGTGGGGCGAGCTATCCAGGCAAGGGTCTTGCCGGGGGAACCTGCTTCGCCCCTCTGCTCTTTGTGGTCTTGGCCTTGGCGTTGCGTTGATTATCTTGGGCTTCGGTCTTACCTTGGCTCACCTCCCCTGTTCTGCTTGGTGTGGTCGTGGGCGCGGCTCCGACTGCCCGTGCACAGGTAAAGGGGTACAAAATGTTGGAAATATGCCCTAGAGGCAATAATAAATTGGTTATTATTATATTTCCTTGTTCATGATAATCGTTTATTATCCATGCTAGAATTGTATTGATAGGAAACTCAGATACATGTGTGGATACATAGACAACACCATGTCCCTAGTAAGCCTCTAGTTGACTAGCTCGTTGATCAATAGATGGTTACGGTTTCCTGACTATGGACATTGGATGTCGTTGATAACGGGATCACATCATTAGGAGAATGATGTGATGGACAAGACCCAATCCTAAGCCTAGCACAAGATCGTGTAGTTCGTTTGCTCAGAGCTTTTCTAATGTCAAGTATCATTTCCTTAGACCATGAGATTGTGCAACTCCCGGATACCGTAGGAATGCTTTGGGTGTACCAAACGTCACAACGTAACTGGGTGGCTATAAAGGTGCACTACAGGTATCTCCGAAAGTGTCTGTTGGGTTGGCACGAATCGAGACTGGGATTTGTCACTCCGTGTAAATGGAGAGGTATCTCTGGGCCCACTCGGTAGGACATCATCGTAATGTGCACAATGTGACCAAGGAGTTGATCACGGGATGATGTGAGTTACGGAACGAGTAAAGAGACTTGCCGGAAACGAGATTGAACAAGGTATCGGGATACCGACGATCGAATCTCGGGCAAGTAACATACCGATAGACAAAGGGAATTGAATACAGGATTGATTGAATCCCCGACATCGTGGTTCATCCGATGAGATCATCGTGGAACATGTGGGAGCCAACATGGGTATCCAGATCCCGCTGTTGGTTATTGACCGAAGAACGTCTCGGTCATGTCTGCATGGTTCCCGAACCCGTAGGGTCTACACGCTTAAGGTTCGATGACGCTAGGGTTATAGGGAATAAATGTACGTGGTTACCGAATGTTGTTCGGAGTCCCGGATGAGATCCCGGACGTCACGAGGAGTTCTGGAATGGTCCGGAGGTAATGATTTATATATAGGAAGTATGGTTTTGGCCACCGGAAGTGTTCCGGGCATCACCGGTAGTGTACCGGGACCACCGGAGGGGTCCGGGGGTCCACCGGGAGGGGCCACGGGCCCCGGAGGCATACATGGGCCAAGTGTGAGAAGGGACCAGCCCCTAGGTGGGCTGGGGCGCCTCCCCACCAAGGCCCATGCGCCTAGAGAGAAGAGGGTGCAAACCCTAGGGCAGATGGGCCCTAAAGGCCCATGCCTGGTGCGCCTCCCTCTCCCCCCCACTTGGCCGCCACCCCAGATGGGGATTGGGGCTGCCGCCACCCCTAGGGAGGGAACCCTAGGTGGGGGCGCAGCCCTCCCTCTCCCCCTATATATAGTGGAGGCAAAGGGGCAGCCCAACGCACGAAGTTCTTCTTCTCTTGGCGCAGCCCTTCCCCTCTTCCATGTCCTCCTCCCCTCCCGCAGTGCTTGGCGAAGCCCTGCAGGATTGCCACACTCCTCCACCACCACCACGCCGTCGTGCTGCTGCTGGACGGAATCTTCCCCAACCTCTCCCTCTCTCCTTGCTGGATCAAGGCGTGGGAGACGTCACCGGGCTGCACGTGTGTTGAACGCGGAGGCGCTGTGGTTCGGCGCTTAGATCGGAATCAACCGCGATCTGAATCGCTACGAGTACGACTCCTTCATCCGTGTTCTTGCAACGCTTCCGCATCGCGATCTACAAGGGTATGTAGATGCACTCCCCTTCCCCTCGTTGCTAGATTACTCCATAGATTGATCTTGGTGATGCATAGAAAATTTTGAATTTCTGCTACGTTCCCCAACAGTGGTATCAGAGCCAGGTTTATGCGTAGTTTCTATGCATGAGTAGAACACAAAGTAGTTGTGGGCATCGATTTTGTCAATTTACTTGTCGTTACTAGTCTTATCTTGATTCGGCGGCATTGTGGGATGAAGCGGCCCGGACCGACCTTACACGTACACTTACGTGAGACAGGGTCCACCGACTGACATGCACTAGTTGCATAAGGTGGCTAGCGGGTGCCTGTCTCTCCCACTTTAGTCGGATCGGATTCGATGAAAAGGGTCCTTATGAAGGGTAAATAGAAATTGGCATATCACGTTGTGGCTTTTGCATAGGTAAGAAACGTTCTTGCTAGAAACCCATAGCAGCCACGTAAAACATGCAACAACAATTAGAGGACGTCTAACTTGTTTTTGCAGGGTATGCTATGTGATGTGATATGGCCAAAAGGATGTGATGAATGATATATGTGATGTATGAGATTGATCATGTTCTTGTAATAGGAATCACGACTTGCATGTCGATGAGTATGACAACCAGCAGGAGCCATAGGAGTTGTCTTGATTTATTGTATGACCTGCGTGTCAATGAAAACGCCATGTAATTACTTTACTTTATTGCTAAACGTTAGCCATAGTAGTAGAAGTAATAGTTGGCGAGACAACTTCATGAAGACACGATGATGGAGATCATGGTGTCATGCCGGTGACGAAGGTGATCATGACGCGCCTCAAAGATGGAGATCAAAAGGCGCAAGATGATATTGGCCATATCACGTCACTTTATGATTTGCATGTGATGTTTGTCATGTTTACATCTTATTTGCTTAGAACGACGGTAGCATAAATAAGACGATCCCTCACTAAAATTTCAAGAGACGTGTTCCCCCTAACTGTGCACCGTTGCGAAGGTTCGTTGTTTCGAAGCACCACATGATGATCGGGTGTGATAGATTCTAACGTTCGCATACAACGGGTGTTGACGAGCCTAGCATGTACAGACATGGCCTCGGAACACATGCGAAACACTTAGGTTGACTTGACGAGCCTAGCATGTACAGACATGGCCTCGGAACACAAGAGATCGAAAGGTCGAACATGAGTCGTATAGTAGATACGATCAACATGGAGATGTTCACCGATGATGACTAGTCCGTCTCACGTGATGATCGGACACGGCCTAGTTTGACTCGGATCATGTATCACTTAGATGACTAGAGGGATGTCTATCTGAGTGGGAGTTCATTAATCAGATGAACTCAATTATCATGAACATAGTCAAAAGGTCTTTGCAAATTATGTCATAGCTTGCGCTTAAGTTCTACTGTTTAAGATATGTTCCTAGAGAAAATTTAGTTGAAAGTTGGTAGTAGCAATTATGCGGACTGGGTCCGTAAACTGAGGATTGTCCTCATTGCTGCACAGAAGGCTTATGTCCTTAATGCACCGCTCGGTGTGCTGAACCTCAGCGTCGTCTGTAGATGTTGCGAAACATCTGACATACACATTTTGATGACTACGTGATAGTTCAGTGTGTAATGCTAACAGTTTAGAATTGTGGCACCAAAGACGGTTTTTGAAACGTCGCAGAACATATGAGATGTTCCGAAGACTGAAATTGGGATTTCGGACTAGTGCCCATGTCAAGAGGTATGAGACCTCTGACGAGTTTCTTAAGCCTGCAAACTAAGGGAGAAAAGCTCAATCGTTGAGCATGTGCTCAGATTGTCTGAGTACTACAATCACTTGAATCGAGTGGGAGTTAATCTTCCAGATGAGATAGTGATGGTTCTCCATAATCACTGCCACCAAGCTATTAGAGCTTCGTGATGAACTATAAATATCAAGGATAGATGATGATCCTTGAGCAACTCGCGATGTTTGACACCGCGAAAGTAGAAATCAAGAAGGAGCATCAATTGTTGATGGTTAGTAAAACCACTAGTTTCTAGAAGGGCAAGGCAAAAGGGATACTTCATGAAACAGCAAATCATTTGCTGCTCTAGTGAAGAATCCCAAGGTTGAACCCAAACCCGAGACTAAGTGCTTCTGTAATGAGGGGAACGGTCACTGAAGCGGAACTACCCTAGATACTTGGTAGATGAGAAGGCAGGCAAGGTCGACAGAAGTATATTGGATATACATTATATGAATGTGCACTTTACTAGTACTCCTAGCAGCACCAGGGTATTAGATACCGGTTCGGTTGCTAAGTGTTAGTAACTCGAAATAAAAGCTGCGGAATAAACGGAGACTAGCTAAAGGTGAGATGACGATATGTGTTGGAAGTGTTTCCAAGGTTGATGTGATCAAGCATCGCATGCTCCCTCTACCATCGAGATTTGGTGTTTGCGCTGAGCATGATTGGATTATGTTTATCGCAATACGGTTATTCATTTAAGGAGAATAATGGTTACTCTGTTTATTTGAATAATACCTTCAATGGTCTTGCACCTAAAATAAATGGTTTATTGAATCTCGATCGTAGTGATACACATGTTCATGCCAGAAGTAATGATAGTACCACATACTTGTGGCACTGCTATTTGAGTCATATTGGGATAAAACGCATGAAGAAGCTCCATGTAGATGGATCTTTGGACTCACTCGTTTTTGAAAGGATTGAGACATGCAAACCATGTCTATTGGTATATATGCGTGAAGAAACTCCATGCAGATGGATCGTTTGGACTCACTTGATTTTGAATCACTTGAGACATGCAAATCATACCACATGGGCAAGATGACTGAAAGGCCTCGTTTTCAGTAAGATGGAACAAGAAGGCAACTTGTTGGAAGTAATACATTTTGATGTGTGCAGTCCAATGAGTGCTGAGGCACGCAGTGGATATCGTTATATTCTTACTTCACAGACGATTTGAGTAGATGCTGAGTGTATTTACTTAATAAAACACAAGTCTGAATTATTGAAAGGTTCAAGTGATTTCAGAGTGAAGTTGAAGATCGTCGTGACAAGAGGATAAAATGTCTGTGATATGATCATAGAGATGAGTATCTGAGTTACGAGTTTGGCACACAATTAAGACATTGTGGAAAGTGTTTCACAATTAATACCGCCTGGAATATCACAGTGTGATGGTGTCACTACTAGGAAAAGGCCTACTAATGGCGCACCTAATTTGTGGTGCGCCATTAGTAGCACGCCATTAGTATATTTTACTAATGGCGCACCACTGGTGCGCCATTAGTATCTGGTATACTAATGGCGCACCCCAGATGCGCCATTAGTATATACAACAGTGCGCCATTAGTATGCCTCCCAGGGGGCCATGTATACCCAGGTGCTTTGGCATACTAATGGCGCACAACAACAGGATGCGCCATTAGTAACTTCGGCATACTAATGGCGCACTGTTTAGTGATGCGCCATTAGTATCCTTTGGCATACTAATGGCGCACTATGATGTGATGCGCCATTAGTATGAATATTAGGTTTTTTTATTTTTTTATTTTCTGTTTTTTGCACAGGTTACAAAATGTATAATTGGACAAAATATAGACAGCACACATCAACAACAGATTCATCGAATACAATAGAAGATTAGTCTCTGAATACAATTCATCATTTTAGTCTCCGAATACAATTCATCATATTAGTCTCCGAATTGAAAAGACCGAACAAAATGTATAAGTATGAATCATTATATTACAAGTCTCGAGACCGCGAGTTTGTCTTCACATTACAAGTCGATATCGATCATCTAAACTACCATCACATAGAAGAGAGCTGCGGTCATCACGATGAGCATCATCACGATGAAACTCGTCTTCATCCGGTTCCTCCAACGCTCCCTCCCCTCTCCCGCTAGATAGCGGGCGTATCTAGATTCGGCCTCGGCCCTAGTGGCGTACCCTTTGTAACTGTTACCGCTGAATCGGTGAACCTGTCTCCGACACTCCTCCCAGTCGTCGTAGACTCCGGGAACCTTACCCTTGTACACGACATACCACGGCATCGCTATGCAGTATCCAAACGAAACGTTAGTACCAATTCACAGACAATACATAAGCAATATATAAGTATGCAACAGAACGATCGGAAGAGAAAAGCAAGACATTAATAGCATCGATTACATCTAAGTTGAAGGACTCTCGAAACCAAAGAGACATACTACAAGTTCATTAAAGTTTAATTACAACATGAGCCAATCGATGTTTCAGAACTAGACACAGCATCACTGCTTTCGACTCGACTCAAGGGACCGGAGCGTGGATGAAGCCGCCGCCTATCGTGGGAGTCATGAAACAACGGGCGTTGTCAGCCTGCGTTTGTAGGATTGTGTCGATGTCACTGTTGGACGGTTGATTTCTGAGGTAGAACTGCCCCGAGGTACGAAGGACATCTTGATGGATGATTTCCGCAAACTCCGACTGGATGCGAAAGAATTCTTGTCTGATGTCCGCGTCCTGGATTGCCGACACGCTCGCGGCCCAATCTTTGAGTCTACTCGGTAGCAGAAGTTGATGATGGTCTCGTACGATCGCCCGCATGTGATGGATGGCGTAGTAGGCACCCTTCTGACCGCCAGGCGGCTGCTTGACGCAGCAGAACGTCGTATTGTGGGAGAACACGTGCTTGCCGTACTTACGAATAGGCCTGGTGAAGGTGCCTCCAGATTTGACGTAGCCGGGGAGAACATCATCAAGAACCTTCTTGACATTTGTGTAGTCTACGTTCGACTGACGGTCCGGGTCGAAATACGTGGCCATGGAATATTTGGGGCTTAGGAGGATGAGCGTGCAATGTGTGTCACTGCAGAAAACACGGAATGTTAAAAGAAAAACGATCGAAATCTAAGAATTCATATGTTACGGGGCGGTTGAGGGGAGGACTTACTCGGGAAAGTAAGGCACGAGGAAGTTATCCTTATCTTGGTTTGCCAGAATGACGCCTTCGAGGTAAGAACTCGCGACTTGCCGGTCCCCAGCGCTGCCCAAGATCTTGGCACGCATGTAGAAGGGGTCGACTATCACGATGTCCGGGGTCTTGTCGCAAATGATCCGCATCTCCATACTCAGCGAAAATAGCCGAACGAAGGTGTAGTGCAGCGGATGAAGGTTCAACATAGCGTGGATGTCATCAAACCGCAGGACGATCGTACCCCCGATGGAGTTATCCACAAAGCCCTTGCCCTCTGGCACCTTGGCCGCGAAAACCGGGTATGCCACATCCTTCTCTCTGAGATGCCGCTTCTCCAAAGAAAGAACACTATCATGCAGACTCCGCATAGCACCGGTTGCAGCATCGAGCATATTTCTCGGTAGCATCGGCCTACCCGCCACATGCACCCTCCTCGAGATATCCGCAGTTGAAGGTGGCCCGTCCTGAGCACGGATCATACTCGGTGCCGGCTGGCCCGCACCCTTGTTAGTCTTTCTTTTGCGTGCCTTCTTCTTCTCCTATAATGGGACCGAGTTCTGCTCACAGACCGCCTTCTTGAGTGTGTTGGGGCTGATCATATTTCGCACCTCGCCTATCTGAGGCTCGGTGAAGTCGGCAGCTGGAGGCGTCTCCTGAGAGCTGAACTGCAGACGACGCCTGTTGCAACTTGGCTTCTCCGCGGTACCAGCTAGATCGCACACGTCTTTTGTTGGGTTGGGTTCTTGAGAAGGAGGCCCCATGAAGTCGCCACCGTCCCCATGATCGGCAAAGTACTGATCGACGTTGGCAAATGTATCGTCGTCGTCGTCGTCGTTCTGATCCTGTGCCATATGCATGTTTGGATCCAGTGGCATAGGGATGTCCGGCACCGTTGCGGCGGTCTTGCCATGGGGCCGACTTGGCGCCGGCACGACTGGCGGTGTTGTCTTTGGGGTGGTGTCCCCCGCCCCCAAACGAATCTGGCTCTTCGGCCAAAGAAGGGGCCAGCTCAGGCAGGCGCTGAGGGTCATCACGTCATCATCGTCGGCCCCGATGGGTCGAATCGGAGGTAACAACTCGTCGCAGCCTAGCAGCACCCGAACCAGTTGAACCCTAAACAAGTTGGGTGGCATCTGGGTACCGTGGAACAAGGGGTTGCCCGGTTGAACGATTTTGCCCTTGGCGACATCGACCAACTCGTTGTTCACGAAGTGCAGGAGAGTGCACGGAACGTCGGCGGCGCCCTGCGAAAACATGTAGGGCGTTAGGGATGCCCAGTCAAAGGCAAGGAGATGAAGTCCTCGGCCGAGAGAGGCTTAATTAGTTACCGTGATGATGGCGTCGAGCTCGGCTAATGTCGAGGCACCACCAACGGCGGGCGTGCAGTTGACGGAGGGGCCGCTTGCTGCAGAGGTGCCGGCCGGCGTACACCCGGGTGCATTAAGCTCCCGTGCCGGCGTCGGAGACACCAATGCCGCCTCCGCCGGAGACACCAATGGCCCCGCCATCGCGTTCTGCGAGTTGCTGGCCGTGAAGCTAGGAATCGGGGGCGGCCCCTGTTGGCCGCCCGCAATCCACGCACTAATCCCCTAGATCAAGGTAGGCACAATGGCGGTGATCGTCGCTCCGAGTTGTTGTTGCACTTGCTCTTGGACAATCTCCGGAATCCGCGCCACCTGTGCCCTGAGTTCTTCAACCTCGCGCGCCTGGCTTTCCGAGCTGGTCTTTTTCTCCTTTCGCCCACCAGTGTTATAGTATGACGACCATTTTGTCAACAAGCCTTTGCCGGCCACACGACCAGCTGACGTCGGCTTACTGAGCTTATCCTTGTTCTTCATTACATTCAACGCCCTATTTAGAGTGGTGTCCCAAGGGTTGCTCTTAGTCGACCCCGCGCTACTGCTTTCAGTCGCCTGCGGAAGGAATGTGAACCATTTAGAAATTTGGCTTCATTAATTAGAATGCAACCATATGGAGCTAATTACGCGGGGGTGTATTCCTTACCAGAACAAGCTCAAGCGCCCTGGTCTTCGGATCCGTGGTAAGCTCCTTTGTTTTCGGGTCCTTCTTGTACCGGGCCCTGACAAAGTTCCTGGTCTGCTTGTCACCGTATTTATCGAAGAGGGGCGGTAGGCCTTGCTCGGCACGGTCCGCCTCCTCCTTGTCCCATATAGGCTCTGCCACTCTGTAACCGCCGGGACCGAGTGTGTGTTCCCCTAAGTTCAGCTCCCGCATTTCTTTCCCCACTTACTTGATTCGGAGTTTGCGGTGCTCGAGCAATTGATCTTGAAGTCGTTGTAGTCATCTTCGGTGATCGAAGGATTTTTCTCCTTGATCTTCTCATAACTCTCACCTTTCTCGATCATTCTCTTCACATTGCTTTTCCAAGTAGACAGGGCCTTGCTCATCTTCGTGAGGGCAGCATTGTTCACTTTATTCCCTTTGAGGCTTGTGTTTTCAAATTCAGCGGGGAACTTGTATCGTTCATGCAGCTTCGTGAAGAGGAGGTTGCGCAAATTCCCTCGGTCAGGATGCCTCAGGTTCTCGGTGTTGATCGAGGCGGTGCTCCGGAGAATGCACCCGAGCTGAAGCGAGTACCCCTTGACTATTCGTTCGGGCGCCGTTGGATTCCCGTCGGAGTCCACTTCAGTAACTTCCTCCTTGAGGGTGCGGAGCACGGTCGGGCGCCGGTCCTTCCGTTGCCTCTTCGGTTGGCTGCCATCTGTGCGTGCGCCGCCATCATCAGTGGTGGCATCCTCGGCGGCACCATCAGTGGTGGCATCAGTGGGGTCATCCTCGGCAGTACCATCAGTGGTCTCAGGATCGGTGGGGAAGGCGGCGTCCTCATACAAGTGAGGTTGTTCCTCCATCTCCTGGGACAGCTTCCAGAATGCCTTGACGCCCGAACCCCCGGCCTCATCATTGTTGGCCATGTTTCTCTCTAAATAGGAACAAAGTTTGGTCAAAAAGTTGGTTATTGTCAAGGAACAAGATCATGGTCTCATCATTTAGGGTTTGTCGACACCGAGGCATCCTAAAAGCTAAGCTTTTATCATTGAGGGTTTTTCGACGCCGAGGCACCCTAAAAGCCTAAGCTTTCATCATTTCAGTTTTTATCGACACCGAGGCACCCTAAAAGCCATGCATTAGTCACAAGTACGCCGGGGCACTTGATCCTACTTAATTAACTACTAAGATACCCCGGCCCATGCATTAGTCACAAGTACCCCATATGTCCTATTTTTAGCAAAGTCATGCTAAAATTCACGGAAAATTTCAGCATGACCTTTGCTGAAAATAGGACATATGGAGTACCCGAATTTGCCGGAACGGAAGTTAATCGACATTCCGGCAAACTCAAGGGCCTCTCGGGTGGACAAGGCAAAAAAGGCCTCCATCACAACAT
>NC_057805.1:464147035-464147807 GCF_018294505.1 Triticum aestivum | reverse complement strand
TTACAAACAAAAAAAAGACTGAAGTTTGTCCTAGCTATATTTCAGGATGATTTTTCAGTTGCTCATGCTTTTTACAAATTGTAGCTACTGTTTTTTATACCTAAACAAAATTGCCCTAGCTATATTTGCTACTGTTTTTATACCTAATTTTTTGCTACTTTTTTTTAATTTGCTACTGCTTTTTTTTATTTGCTACTGTTTTTATACCTAAACAAAATTTCCCTAGCTATATTTGCTACTCTTTTTTTATTTGCTACTGTTTTTATACCTAATTTTTTTGCTACTGTTTTTAAAATTGCTACTATTCTTTTAAAATTGCTACTGTTTTTTATACCTAAACAAAATTACCCTAGCTATATTTGCTAATATTTTTTATTTGCTACTGTTTTTATACCTAATTTTTTTGGTACTGTTTTTTTTAATTGCTACTGTTTTTGCTACTACCCTAATTTCCTAATAGATTTCTAACTTTGCTAACTGTGCTAGATTTGCCCTAAAATTTACTTCCCTAACCCTAAAATTTGCAAACCCTACACCCTAAAATTTACAAAGGGGAAGGAGGAGGCCGGAGGGGGAGGGAGAGGTGGGGGCAGTACCTGAGGAGGCGGAGGAGGCCGGAGGGGACAAGGAGGAGGTCGGAGCGGCGCGGCGGTGGCGCGGACGAGGAGGAGGGCGAGGACAAGGACGACGGGGCGGCGGCGTCGGGAGAGGAGAGGGGAAGGGGATCGAGGGCGACGTCGAGGGGCGAGGAGGAGGTCGGGGCAGCGGCGTC
>NC_057805.1:464144836-464146118 GCF_018294505.1 Triticum aestivum | reverse complement strand
ATAACATGATCCGTGCAAGCAATAAACTCTCCATCTACTGATATCAATAGGCACAGATATGTTTTCGGCAACTGAAACTATCAATCGTTTTCCTGATTTTTAAAGATCAGCGACAAAAGCAATTTGCCCTAGCATGCAAACCAGCATTCTGGATTTGAATGAATTTCAAACTGCGGGTGGACTGTAGTTCATCAACAGTGACATTAACCAAATGAACATGACACCATAGCAGTATCAAAAATAGCACCAAGAAAAGTGCAAGCCCCCTCCCACTGCTTAGCTTGATTAGGCGCTTATTTAATGGAGCTAAGAAATATGGGTTTAATTTAGTACAATACAAACTGCAGCTAGATCAAACCAGAAGATATAAACAGAGTAATACAATGATGCATATATAACAGGTAAGGTGGCAGTGCAAGATAAGAA
Source organism: Triticum aestivum (assembly GCF_018294505.1). Classification (NCBI taxonomy): domain Eukaryota; kingdom Viridiplantae; phylum Streptophyta; class Magnoliopsida; order Poales; family Poaceae; genus Triticum; species Triticum aestivum. The sequence goes on along the minus strand of NC_057805.1, from coordinate 464,145,692 downwards.
CACTCGAGTTTCATCTTTAGGTTGCTTTCATGTTTAAGCCTGAAGTGTAATGGATGTTATGTTATTTGGGTTTCACAGAAATAAACTGGGTCGACGCTTAATCCCCTTTCATCCAAAACCGAGAGGGATTCGACCTGTTGGTGTCAACTGCTAAGTAATTAAGCTACAAGTAGATGGGGCAGTTTCCATGATCTTCTAACAAACCCGGGTGAGGAGTTGGGTTACACGTTTTTCTGACCAGCATCAGTCACAAACACAAACCGCAATTAAGCTAGCAGCAGCAGCACTGGTCTGGTAGCACCACACATTGCAAGGAATCGCTTTCGCATGGACTTGAAAATCATGAACACCGCGTATTGTGAGTGATACTTGATTGCAGTTTTGTCTATCAAGATGACGCGAAAGAATTAGGTGAAAATTTACTACTGTAGTTTCTATTACAAACAAAAAAAAGACTGAAGTTTGTCCTAGCTATATTTCAGGATGATTTTTCAGTTGCTCATGCTTTTTACAAATTGTAGCTACTGTTTTTTATACCTAAACAAAATTGCCCTAGCTATATTTGCTACTGTTTTTATACCTAATTTTTTGCTACTTTTTTTTAATTTGCTACTGCTTTTTTTTATTTGCTACTGTTTTTATACCTAAACAAAATTTCCCTAGCTATATTTGCTACTCTTTTTTTATTTGCTACTGTTTTTATACCTAATTTTTTTGCTACTGTTTTTAAAATTGCTACTATTCTTTTAAAATTGCTACTGTTTTTTATACCTAAACAAAATTACCCTAGCTATATTTGCTAATATTTTTTATTTGCTACTGTTTTTATACCTAATTTTTTTGGTACTGTTTTTTT
>NC_057805.1:464144465-464144731 GCF_018294505.1 Triticum aestivum | reverse complement strand
CCCTAACCCTAAAATTTGCAAACCCTACACCCTAAAATTTACAAAGGGGAAGGAGGAGGCCGGAGGGGGAGGGAGAGGTGGGGGCAGTACCTGAGGAGGCGGAGGAGGCCGGAGGGGACAAGGAGGAGGTCGGAGCGGCGCGGCGGTGGCGCGGACGAGGAGGAGGGCGAGGACAAGGACGACGGGGCGGCGGCGTCGGGAGAGGAGAGGGGAAGGGGATCGAGGGCGACGTCGAGGGGCGAGGAGGAGGTCGGGGCAGCGGCGTC